>NW_005054300.1:2742027-2779010 GCF_000277835.1 Geospiza fortis | reverse complement strand
TCAAGAACCCTAAGCAATATTGCTATAACCTAACTTCCTAGTAAATTTAGGATAAAATCTTAGCGTTTAACATCCCCAAGATTTGTATTTGACACCATGCTGTGGCAGACACACGCACCAGGCTCTGGATTAACAGCTTTGATATCTGCACTTGGTGCAGGAACTATTATCCTTTGAATAGGTGCACTACTTCAAAAATACATAAGAGCTTTTTCTATTAGAATCTTTTTAATTTTTGAGAATCTGTACCAGCTTCCAAGTGTCTTTAAGACTATCCACAGTTTCAGCAGTCTCCTTGTGTCATTTACTGTTGTTCAAATACCAGTAATAGATCTGCTCAAACATATATGTGCAAAGCAAACAAATCACTGGGCAGAAAATTAGTTATTTCTGCCCTAGAGGTCACTACTCTTTTCCCCCCTTTGTAATGATAGTTGAGTAACCTATGCAAGGCCATGATTTCAGATATATTTACTTTTTCAGAAATCATTTTTCTTATTTGCTGTTCTCATTTCTTTGTTATTTAGCCAGAAAAGGTTAGTTCATGTTTAAGATTGTTTCTTTTTTCCCCCCACCCTCTGTGGCTGTCACTGTATAGTACTGAGGAACCTAATGAACAGAGACATGCATATTATGTTGTTCTAAATGTCAGAATAGGGGCTGTGAAGAAGCACAGTAATGAAATGGAAATAGTCTCTCGCCTTTTCTTCATTTGTTTTTGCTTTCTGAGGCTGTGTGTTTTTCTCCTTTTTTTACCACTTACCAATCAATGCAAGCTAACAAGAGCAAGAAGAAAAAAAAAAAAGCAAACTGGAAATAGAATGAAAAGGAACTAAAAATCCAGCCTTATTCTAGCTCTGCTGTGAATACAGATAACCCTTCCTCTTGAATAGAAATACAAGGCTTCAGAAAGTCTGTTATTCATTAGGATCAGCACTTGAAGTGGATTATTCTGCCATAGCAGGTGGGAAAGAGAAGGAGAAACAAAACGTTATCACTTCTGCACTGAGAGCTCAGAGCAAAAGATATCTGATTCTGGGTTTACCACATCCCAAAGTGAGTTTACCTACCAAGGGACAGAGCACTAAAAATGGGTTTAGTTACTCAAAGTGCAAGAAACACACACCTGGGAAGACAGACTGAAAAAAGAGGTGCTTAACCTGGCTCACCATCTCTCAAAGGAAATCAGTTCCCAGTGGCTATTCTGGGAAAGACAAGGCATTCACACCTTGGACTCCATCATGGTTTTCTTCAAACCATAAGAACATTTTTCAAAAAAATGCCATATTTTGTTAATCAATCTTGAGAGCATATTCATTTCCAGCATGAGAGAATTGAGCTGGGTCTCCATGAACTCCAGCTTTGGTTCTGTACCAGAGCTAGCAACACAGCAGAAAGCATCTACTCTCAGTCACGTGCCAGCTCCACACTCTGCACTATGAGCTGATCTTCAGGACGTGCCACAGCTTGAGGAAAGAGCAGCTGCCACAGTTTTCTTCTCCTGTGGTGCTTTCCACACATGCAAGGAGCATGCAGCACATGCAGAGCTGCTGGACCCCAGCACAGCCCACCTGCAGCTTGGCTGCTCTGCTGTCACCAGCTGAAAAGGTTTAGTCACAGGCACTGCTTCACACAGAGACAGGCAGCCTGCAGTGTGACTAATGGTTGATAAAGCATTGTAACATTTCACACACAGCTGTGTAAAAAATGGCAGCTGGATTTAATGGTGTAACTATATTTGCATGACTCTCCTGATGAAAGAGTCACGCTGCCTTCTAATTGTGGAGAGAGAAACAAATATCCAGGCACAATCAAGACAGTTTAAGTACACCTCAATGTGCAGTGATCCATGAATCCCTTATTAAACTCCAGAGATCCCTTCCATCGCCTGCTTAACAGGAACGTAAGTCAATAACAAAGAAGCACTAAATTAAGTTTTCACGAGCTTGCTGGTCTGCTATAATTGAGTGGGAAACTAAAGGACTTGAAGCTTTTCTATGCATTATGAGTCAATAAACCATCATTCTCAGGCTGTCATGTTTGAGAGTTTGCACATTCAAAAACTGGAAATAATTGGTCAACTATCTGTTCCCTTCATCTCTACTTCCCCAGTATCACCCAGAACCCTGGGACTGTAAGCAACACAACCAGAACACAGGAATATTCTCAATGAGCTGTTTGGTGAGACAGCTATGTGAAGAAATGTTTCCAAATAAATTCACAAATAAACCTGAATAATTCACTGAGAATTCTACTGGCTGCTCATGAATGAAAAAACCACAAATTTGAGAGAACTCATTCTTTGGGGCAAATTACTTATACCAATTCTTCTTCGTATTATTTTTAGCAATTTTATACCAGCCAGCAGTATCAGGGACTCTACCAAGCACTCAAGTAGCAAGAACTATGGAGTCATGAAAACTTTTGTGATTTGCTTTCCACATGGACTGCAGATCAACAGGGGTGCAATGACAGAGGAGGACAACCACAGAGTTACACAGCTAAACCATCAAATCTCCATTTTACCAACCTCTGTTACAAAGAAACCATAACATAAAATTCCTTCATTTTTCTGCAGCCATCCATGAACAGAAAAAAAGGCCTGATATTGCCCACTCTCCCACCTGTGGCACAAGAGATAGAAGTTTAGAGGGAAAGCATTAAAAATTGTCCATGTAGAGGGTGGCTCTTCCCTTTAATAACTTCCATAAGTCCGCAGATTAAACTCTTCCTAATTCAAAAACTATTGTGACTATTGTGCCTAATAATAAAAGGATCAGAGAGAGCAATCAAGGATGATCAAAGATGTGGAATGACTTTTTTTTTAGTGAGAAATTACTCCAACTATCAATCCAAGAAAGAGACAAAGGAGATATGAAAGACATCTGTAAAGTCACAAGTGTACAGAATTTATTATTCAATACTTTTCAGCATACAGGACCAAGCAAACCTAGGAGGTTAAAAATATTATGTATATATAAGTAGGGAAGTTCCTTCCCACTGCATTTTGTGGATACCAAAATTTACTATAAGCTCAAGGGGAGACAGAAGTTCAGAGAAAAAATGTGCATTGAGGTCAATTAAATAAAAATATATGTAGCAATATTTGTGCAAGTTTTCCCAGGTATACAATTTTAGCCACATTTAAAGAGAGAACATGGCCAATTCTTTTGTTCTCATAGCTATCATAGGTAGCTTTAGGACTCATGAACTTATATAAATTTGTCATAGTTATTCCTATTTTTGGCATCTACAAAAACCACCTGTAGGCCAGAAATTCAATGTTTGCCAAATACAGATACCAGTATTTCCTTTCTTAATCTTGTGTAATTCAATCAGTAGAGCAAGATGTTTGGCAGTTTCCATTAAACTCAGCTTGCAGGGGTCCCTGGCATGGTGACAACTTTTAGTATAGACAGCAACACAAATTATTATAAAGAGAGGCTAAATGCAGCATCTTTCTCCCTCAAACCTTTTAAAGATAGCCCCAGTCTTCATGCTTGTCATCAGGATGAAAAAGAAATTTGTCATAGTCTGAAAAGAATTTAAAATATTACCACCAAAGCAGAGAGAAGGAGACTGTAATAGCTAAAGCCCAAAGGTCAAGACACTGAGTTACTGCTTTTCCTGGCTTTGAAAAGGACCCAAACCTAGCCCTATCACATTCTAGAAAAACACCTTGGCCACTGACATGCTGATTAACTTCTAAAGTAGAATTAATTCCCTGCTCTGAGTCATTTTTTTCCCACACTGAAATCCCTTTTCACTAATTCCTCTTTCATTCAATGAGAATATGCTTCATGGAAATATTTCTTAGTAGCTCCAAACATGATTAACTAAACCAAAGAACCAAACACAAACCCAATAAATTAAAAGGAGCAAAAGGAAAATCTAGCAAGTAAATTATTGTAGAAAAAAAACAGAGATACTCATATTTCTAAGAAAATGTAATAACCAAATTTCTTCCAGTGGCAGAATCAGGCAGGAAAGATGGGAGGGAGGACAAAAACAACAGAATAGACATCCTGTCATCTTGAAAAGTTTTAATACAAAGGCAAATAATTATGAAAGAGACAGGGTTTCATTTCAGAAGACAAAAGCTGGTATAGAGAGAATCGATTACACACTATAATTGCATTGATGCTTAAAAGCCATTAGCAGGAGAGCTCTGTGCATGTTTCAAGAGGGAAATGTAGTCTTCTGTTTATTCATTTCACCAAATACCCACATAGATCTTTAGGGGATTATTTCAGAATTAAGACCAGAGGAGGGAAAAGCCCTAAACTACTTGGAAAGAAAATTCTTCTCTTACACGCCATTATATTCACTGGCAGTCAGCAGCTTGTGCTTAAACATGCAGTCACTGGCAGTGATTTGGAGTGGACACCCAGAAAGGGTTGAAGGGTCAAGTGGAGAAAAGCACTTTGCTGTTCTGTGCCTGGCCTGCTCCTGGCTCACTACTGAAACACTCAGACACATTCCAGAGGCTCCAGGCTTTGCCAAGGGACAAAGATTTCAAGTGCTGAGAAACTATTTCTGAAGGAAAGCAGGAAAGCCAGCAGATGTACAAGTAAAACTTTGCTTCTGAGGAGTTTCTCAGACATCTGATCTCATGTGCAAACTAGTACTTACAGCATAGCCAGTGGCAGCTAAAAGACAGCAGCACACAACACTCAGAGAAAGAGGGAATATGCCAGAAAAGACTTAAGAAAACATGCCACTCAGCCACCAGGATCCTGCTTTGTAAGCTCTGTTTATGGTAGTGCCTTTCTGGTTAGAAAGGCACTACCATAGTGCCAAAGACCCAAAAGTTCCTAAAGGATTTAGAAATACCCATGAACTCCAGTCACACAGTTTTTCCCAAACCAGTAATCCAAGCCTTTTCTTGAACATAATTCACCCAACTCTACCTGAAGAAAGCCTGTAGAGGAAGAAGTAGCCTAATGGGCAACCAAGGTGAGAAAGGCTGAAGATATCCTTGGGAAAAGAAACATGTCCTGGGGGAAAGACTGGGGGTGGGGGATACACACAATCAAAAACCTGGGCTTTATAAACAACACCCAGATTGTTTATTCTGGAGCTCACTACAGAATATAAAAGTGAAAAATTAGCATGCAATGAATAATTTATTTAGCCCTTTACTATTGTTTCAACAAATCACTTTCATGAAAGCAATGTGTATTCAAGCAATAAATCACTGCTTAGCACTCTGGCACAAGCAAAAGATAATACTTGACAGTATTACTGAGTGATGTTGCATGGCCACAAGGCAACTACAACAAAGATAAGGATGACACCCTTGAATAATAGACTGCCTCCCTCCCACTCCAGGGAAGAAATTGGATCTTTAAGGTAAAACTTTCATCCTGGGGCAGCGAGGTAGTGAAATTTAAGACCATGAGGTACCTTTTGCCTTTAGGTCCCAAAAGTGCCCTGAAAACATTAATTGATCACTCCTTACAAGAGCTCTGTGATGTAAGTTGGTTTTATTACAAACATCAAGCTTGCAGAGTTCAGGAGAATTTGCTGCAGGAGGCAGGGAGGGAACATTTATCCTGATGAGCCTCTTGGTTTTCACTCTTGAAATCATTCTTCCCTGTCCTCTAACAGAGGAAGAGGTGGCTTCACCAGGTCCTGACCTGCTCTGTTAAGTCACAACTTCCACCCTTGTCTAGCTCTAAAAGGACCTGGGCCAAAGCTTTCTACTCCCCTTCTTGCAATCCTACAGGATTTTGCATTCACACAGATGGGAACATGGACTTTTTGGACTGATCTTCAGTCAGTGATGAACAACACTACATTAAAGGACACAACGTATGTTTCCCAGAAACTGAGAAAACAAGCAAGTCTGGCGTAGAAATGATTTTCATTTTGCACAGTCTTTTGCTGCACTGTGTTGGGGACATCTATTCTTCCAAACACCTTTTCATCCAAAAACACTCTCTATGATTCCCTATGCATCTTACACTAACAAATGATAATAAAATGCATCAGTCCATTGACAAACTTGGTAGGTCTCATCTTAGAGCAACCCCATATTAATGGAGTTAAATTAGAAATTAATTTGGCTCAGGCCTGAGGTTCAGAAAGTGCCTTATGAGCTGTCTGCCAGTACTAACTGGTGACTTGTTACTCCTAAATAGTGATAAGGAGAGAAGATGAAAAATCCAGTCCTTGTGTTCTCAGCTTCTCCGAAACCAGCAGAAATCTCAGGGCCAAATTCAGCACAATACTTACTTTGTGTGTTAATCACATGAACAACACCACAAAGCAAGAATTTAGTGCACTTGGTTTGCCATGAACAAACAGGACAAACCATCTATTCAGCTTGGACTCACTGGTCTCCACAGGCCAGGAAACAGGAGGAATTAGAGCGACACAGGCCTCTCTAGTGTCTCCTTGCTCTAGAAAGAGACAGGGCAGAAGGTAAAAGACAGCTAACCTTAACTAATTAAGATGTCATTGTTACTGAAAATTAGATCACTCCAAAACTCCAGAGGAATGAGCCCAGTCTCAAACAGAGACATTTCAACCATCACAGAGTACATTTTGTCATTTGACAAATTAGAATATATGCCTGATTAGACAAGAAAATTCTTCCTGCATTCTTCCACCCACTCCAGCTGCAACAAAATATGCCATCAGCAGCTGTTTATATGAACCTGGAAGGCATCTTGAGACCAATTATAAGGCAAAGGTCATATTTTCCAAGCTGTTTATAGACAGTAATTTGTAAAGCTGTAATGTCACATGTTGTCAATAATTCAAGGTGGGAAATTTAAACAGTTAATAGATCATCAATTCTTCACTTTCCCACCTTATTTCTTTCTCCCCAAGGAGCTGTTAAACCATGCTTCATCTGAGTGTATTCCCTGAACCTCAGACTCGAGGGTTTCCATTAGTTTATGGAAAGAAACTTAGAATGGTAAGATGTGAGTAATCCCATAACAGGCACCCAGGGATCATAACAGACATAAAGTGCACATTTCAGACTTGGGATATAAATTGCTGTTAAAGGTCTATTCTCACTAGGGCTCTACATTCTGTAAAACAGGTTGATGCTGTCAGAATGAGAACTGTTGCATTTTAGCGAAGAGAAGAGGATTTAGTCAAAACAACGTGTTAAATGAAGATATATACAAAGTAAAGTTCCCCAGTTCTTCTGGGGGATAAAAACAAACAAAACAACCAGACACACAAAATCCTGTCATCAAAACATGAATTACAGGTTATTTATTTATGACTCCCACGGGTGTCATCAATTCTGACAGCAAGCCAGGGCAGGGCTACCAACAAGCACAAGCATCAATATAACAACAGTGCAAGAGGTTTTCGCCTGGAAAAGCTGCACCCATCTGTTGCTGCATTCCCACCTAGGATCCCATGGAATTTGTTGTGGCAAAACAACACTTTGAGAAACTGGGAACGTCCACTGACCTGCAGCACTGATGCAAACTTTTTCAGGAAGGAGATCACACAAACCTTCAAGCTGCACGTTCACATTCCCACAGAAAAACTGAAATTGTGGCTATCATGACAATGTTCAACAGAAGTTAATTATTCCATCTTGTAATATCTCATACTATTTTTTACTATGATATATAAGACAATACTTAGTCCTTTATTGCATTCTACATCTTCTCCTCCCCTTCAAACTTGTCTTATATTTCCTTTGCTATAGTTTTTAAGCATGTTCACTGCCTCTTACTTATAAAATAAAAAGAAAGGTACATGTCTGTCTGCTGCAGAGGGTTCATCTCTTAAAAGTTAGGGGGCAGGACAGTAACTTGCACCTCACATCTCCTTTTCCCCCTGGTGCATATTTTATCAAGAAGCTACCTCAAAAGGAGGGGAAATATCAAAGGATATTACAAGCCAACACACAAAAGTCTTACTAACCCACTAAGATGTGGGACTAAGATCCTATTACCTGAAGGATAAAAAACCTAAGCTGCCTTCTGCCTATATCCTCAAGGCTTTGGCAGAACACACAGGAAAGGCACATCCCAAGTGACTGGTGAACTTCATTTTTCCTCCTCCTCCTCACTCAATGTCAAGTGAGATGTAGGAGGAGATATTCTTATTTTTCTATATATAAACTACCTAAGTTCAGGATTTTCATGTGGTGTTTTGGGAATGAAAAAGCCAAGTCACTTTTTGACTTCCTCTCTCAGCACAGGGCAAAAAAACAAGGGACAAAAAGCTACTGGGTAGAAGCCCATTATCAAAACTACAACACCCAAACCACTGACCATTTTTTAGAACATCTGACCAGTGCTGTCATCCACACTCAACAGTGATGATTAAAATCATCCTGTGGAAGCAGACGTCCTTTAGACTTCAGACACTGCAAGAAAACAGCACTGGTTTGATCATTCCCTCTAGTAAGAGTATCTCTGATATCTAAAAAAACCCCAAACTCTCTTACATTAAACAAAAGCATACCAACACATGGGAGCAGAGGATTTCTTTATCAGGTATCATCTCAACCCCAGAACTTACCCACACATGCCCCAATCTCCCTGATGGTTTTGCCATATACCCCTTATTTAAGCTTGTTAAGAATGAAAAGCAATGCACTGACTGTCATTTTCAAAATTCCTATAACTTGAGAAAAATTTCCATTAGTGCCTGCCAACAAAACTAACCACTGCCTGAAGTGTGTAGCACAGAAAAATGGTCCATTCCTCTCAACACACTGCAGAGAAATGTATTCTTTTATCAGCTGTATCAATGCAAAAGTGAAAGCTGGAGGAAACATATTTTGAGCTCTTCTCAGAATTTCAGACTCTAATAAAAACCTTTTAGGCTGAAAACGTTAGAGTTTCAGGATTTCTGGGTATTTTTCCACAGCTTGTTAACATTACACAAAGTACCATCCTGCAGATACAGAAGTAGTGATTCCCAGACTCTACAGGCAGGAGTCATCCCTGAAAGTCTAACAAGGGATTCAAACACTGGAAGCTCTGGCAAGTCCCAGATAATCTGGGAGCACTAGAGAGCATTGATTTAGAAACTTAATTCCAGAAGCACTCAACACTTGAATATTATATTTCTACTCTCAGGTACTCCTTTTCTTCAAAAAAAGCCCACTTCATTTCTGAGTGCAAACCTGCAGCAAAATAAGCACCTCTCCCACTTACACATTTCTGCTCTTTCAGCATTGCATTCCCAAATTTTAGTCCACTGATCTTTCCACTCAGCCCTACTCGGCTTCCTCCAACAGCAAACCAATCTGCTCTTGCCCTTCATGAAGAAGGGTTGTAAAGACCTGAATTTTGCCCCAAAGCTGGACATTGCTTCCATATCTCTCTCATCTGCATGCCATTACTCCCACAACACACTAGAGAAATAGCACAGATTCATTTGTTATAGCAGAGACTTCCCCTAAATTATTTCTAAAGGAAACTTTCAGCCCTGTCACCAGTTCACTGACCCATCCAAATCTGTCTTACACTTACAGTCAGCCATTTATCAAGACAGGTATGAAATGAAGCTTTATATACCATTCCCTTTGACTTATATTTTACATTTGACACATGTGCCTCCAGGGGAGCACACACCATTTTTTCCCCACCATCTCTTCTGCTTGTTCAACACCTGTCCTCAAGGAGAATGATATTTCTGTATTTCTGCCTTTAAGCCACACAAGCAACTGAATGAATAAGCCTTATATAAGA
Source organism: Geospiza fortis (assembly GCF_000277835.1). Classification (NCBI taxonomy): domain Eukaryota; kingdom Metazoa; phylum Chordata; class Aves; order Passeriformes; family Thraupidae; genus Geospiza; species Geospiza fortis. The sequence continues at coordinate 2,769,330 of NW_005054300.1, read as the reverse complement.
AAAATATTCTCATAATTTCACCTACCACCTTTATCCTCAGCTGCTTGTTCCATTCAGATCAGTAAAGAAAGTAGATTATTAGCCTTTACCCTTGGCTTGCCATTAATCAAGCAGCTCAGTGTCACACCACAAGCACCACTAGCAGTTTATAATCCCCAAAAAGATTAAAGAGGGAAGAAATAACCTGGTATCACTCAATGTGTTTCCAGTGGAGCACCAAGTAATTTCAGTCAGTTGGGGAATACCATTCAGGGAAGACAAGACATTCTCAGGAATTCTTACAATGGGAATAGTGCACTACAAGGACCAGCTCTTCAGCCAGAGGAAAGCAGAAGAACATGAGGAATTATTGCCTCCAACTTCCTCTAATGAAAGATCCGCCTCACTAGGAAACAAATACAGCTGGGAAAACCCAAACCAAAAATGATGTAAGCAAGGGCTGCAACTCTTGCCCCCACCTGCACTAAGCTCAGGAGCCCTGAAAAAGAAATTTATAAGCTGCAGGAAGCTCAGCTCTCCAAGGGCTTTGCCTTATACTTTTTCTACTGCAGAGACACTTTCATGCATACATTTGAAGGCTACCCCCCAAACTGAAACATATTCTGTTAGTACAGAACCTAGTAAAATTAAACCTTTCAGGAAAACTAATGAAAGCTTCTTTCCAATTTGAAAAGGACAGCCCTGATGCTATTTGGACCATGCTCACCAAAAACCACATACCTGAGAGCAGAGGGTGCCTGGGTCAGCAATGCTGCACGTTACCCTTCACTGTGAAAAAGCCCCCTCAGTTTTATCACTGGCCTTGCAACATCTGCTGTACTAGAGATGTACCTGATGCTACAGGAGGGGTTATGTACAATTTTATGAAATAACAAAAACTCGCTTTACCATTTTTGTTTAAAAAAATTGGAAACTATTAAAAGAAAAGCATGTACACCTTCCATCTGGAAAAAGTTTCATCATAAGCTGTCATTATGATTTTCTTCAACAGTGAAGATGTAATACCAAGACACAGCGCTATCAGACAGTGGCTTCTCTTTTTAATGGGGTAAGTTACAACCAGTGTGAAAAGGCATCAGCTCTACAGATTTAGTTGTGACAACCAAAACCAAAGTTCAGTTCTGAGTAATGAGCTTCCCATCACTTTAAAAGGTTTATCACTGTACGAATGCATCTAAAGATTAAAGACTACTCAGCTGAAACTCACTGACATGTCATTAAACCAGTAAAATCTTTCCATAAAAACTGTCTTTTCCTTTTTAAGCCAGTTTCTTCTTCAATAGGAAAAAGAATGTTAAGCATTTTAGAAGATGATTAAAGCAAAACCAAGCTGAGAAATGAAAACGTCACATTGTCTCCCAAAGAAAGAACTCAGGTCCTCTGGCTTTAATTTCCTACACAGAGAAAATATGTTATTTAGTGTTATCTCCATGTTAAATTTGAAAAGGTGCTGCAAATATCAGCACAAAATGAACCAGAACATTTTGCTGGAAAAGAAACAGATGAAGAGGCAGTAATTCTGATTCACCACCACCAATCTTGCTAGGGAAAGGCAGACAATTTGGAGTCAGAGACAGAGCTAAAGAGTTTTTTGTTGTTTCCTCCCAGCTTCTCCTATTCCTTCCTCCCTCTGTATGCAGAAAGCAAAGTGATTGCTTGTGTCACACCAGTACAGTGACAAGAAACTGTGCCTGGCAGAGAGAAAGGCACAAAGTGAATGCAGTCCTTGCCATCAGCTGCACAAAGCACAGCTCAGCCCGGCTGGATGCAGCAGTGCTGAAACACAGAATGGCATGAGTAGAAGCTGATGCTGACTTTTATTTTAGGTTGTCTCAAGTACATCTGTAGAGCTGCACCCAGAAACCCCCCAGCACCACCCCCAGAGCCCATCCAGACCACTGCTGTGCTGCCCAGAGGATCAGCTCCTGTGAGAACTGACAGGCAAGAGCTGCACCACACCAATGCCTGTCCTCATGTTTGTTCAGTGGGAAACATTTGAGTGTCCAAAGGAGGGCAACAAAAATGGTGAAGGGTCCTGAGGGGAAGTCCTAGGAGGAGCATCTGAGGTCACCTGGTCTGTTCAGCCTGGAGAAGATGAGATAGAGGGAAGACCTCACTGCAGTTACAATTTCCTGGTGAGGGGAAGAGGAGGGACAGACACTGATCTCTGCTCTGTGGTGGCAGTGACACGACCTGAGGGAATAAGAAGGAATTTGTGTCAGGGGAGGTTCAGGTTGGACATTAGAAAAAGGTTTTTCCCCCAGAGGGTGGCTGGGCACTGGAACAGGCAGTGGGCTTAGCATCAAGCCTGACAGAGTTCAGGAAGTGTTTGGACAATGCTCTCAGGCACAGGGTGTGAGTCCAATCCCAGTGCAGGGCCAGGAGTTGGACTCAGTGATCCTTGTGGGTCCCTTCCGACCCGGCATATTCTGTGATTTAAATTCCAACATCATTCTCAAGTGAGAAGTTACACAAGCTGGGGCTACTTTCTTTCAATTGTGAGGATGTGTGCAAAAACTCAGGAGGGATTAGAGCAGCTTCTGGTCAAACAGCACTGACTGTTTAGGACAAAACTCTCATACTCAGTTGTCTTTTCCAGACCCATTATCCATAAATTTCTGAAATTGCACACTACCACAGGGAAGAGTGATCCATCCCACCAAGTCCATCCTCACCAAAGGATGAGCTGATTTGGAAAAGGCCACTCGGTAAATAAAGCACAACTGCAGCTTGTGCGGATGCGGAAATCATGGTCATCATTTCCACACCCAATTACCCAGCCTGCACTGGCAATTACACTAATTCCCTGCACAAATTAGACACAGCACTGCATGAGCACATTGTTTATGCAGTAATCTGCATTTCCAATTATTACTGTTTTTCTAAATTGACCCTAAAGCTTTTAGTGGCTGATATTGAGACACTAGTAAGCAGGAAGAGTAGTAAACATTTTTTCTAGAGATGTATATTCATTTCATAGAGACACTTCTGTTTTGCTAAATAACAAATTCACTTTCTTCTTTTTCACTTCCTGAGGAACAAAGCACTGCTTTATGCCTTTAAGTATTTTGAAAAAAAAAAAAAAAAGTAGTGTATATATAGCAAGGGGATGAAAGGGATGCAGCATTATGGTGACAAGCAGTTTGCATTAGTTCAGGAGCAAATTACTGCTTCAATTCTAGATGAGTAACAAAGCTGACTAATACAGTCCCTCCTTCCATAACGTACAACCAATTATTCGCAGTAAAGATTGTTTGGGTCTTGGGGTTTTTTTCCTCTTGGAAGGGATGGGTTGGGAAGGTCAAGGTGAAATGAAACAAAAATCTGTATTTGGTATCAAACAAGTCTCACCATTTACAGAAAAATGCTATGCACTATGTTTTGTAATTCTAAAACCCTTTCCTGTCTTACTTGGTAGAAAAGACGACAGAATAAAATGGAATTAAAAAAACACATACCGCCAAGTGCCTACAAAAGACAGGAGAAAAGCTTTCAAAAAATCAAGCCTTATATCTTTTGAATTTTGATAGAAAAAACAGTAGTAAAAAAACCCACATTATTCTTCTCCATTTATTTTAAGATCCAGCCCAGGGTGTCAGGTATGTTTATCTTTTTGCTTGGCTGCCCATACTAACCTGGGATGTGACCCTGCATGGATAGATGTCCCCAAGGAAGCACTGAACAGCTACACTGGCTGTGGTGGTCAAACTTGGTCAAAGGACAGCAAGGCTGCTTCCAGCAGAGCAGTACAAATCCCTGTTACCTCAACACAGCCAAATGTGTTTAGAGAGCACCTTACCAGCACAATACATAAACACCTCTACATATGCAAAGCACTTATAGCACAGACTTACAGCCTCAGTTATGTGAGTGCATTATCAGTAGTCTCTAGATTGAGGGCAACTGCTCTGCAATTAAATAAAATACTTTCTACTTACTAAACAAAATGTCATATTTAATTTCTTTTTTTATTTTTCTTCTTCTTATGTAAATAGACTATTATGACTTCAGGTTCTTAAATTGCTTTTAAATGCTGGTGATTTAGCTAGAATAGAAAAAAGCAATCTAAACACCCTACAAGTGCACTGCTCATTCTCAAGTGAACTTGTCTATTTTTATATTAAAAAAGCACAGTCTTGTTCACTATTCCCAAAGAAAATCAAATTGAATTATTCAATAGATTTATAAAAAAAATCTCCAAACAGCTGTTTTCTCCACTTAGCCATTTTCTTTAGAACTATTATATCCTTCCCTCCCCTGCCTCCAGATAAAACCCCAAACCAACAAAACATGAAAACACACAGCAAAATCCCCTGCAGCAAGGGGCTCACAATCAGTTCTACTGTGAGATGTCTAATTCCTAGCATTTCAAACAGTCATCTGTTCCAAGGCGGTGCCAGTTATTCCAGACACCAGAGCAGCACAGATCCAGTCCCTCTGCAGGATTTCAGTCCCTCATTCTCACGAGTGAATTAGGCAACTAAAAACATTCGTGACTGAAGAACTGAGGCTTTTCACCTCTCCCTAACACCTTAAATCAGAAATGACACAATTCTCCTTTGCTTTCCACTTAGGGGAACAAATCATCTCATTTTATGCAGGGTGCTAAAGAAATAAAGGGAGCTACATGAAAAAAAAGTAGATTCACCTTTCATTCTGACTATAAGATCGTGTAATTTTTTTTTCTGTCCAAATCTAGCTTCTGCAAGCTTGCCATTTGTACTTATGAGTCACCTTCTATTGGCAGCTGTTCTCTGTCTTTCTCAGGGAATGAAAGAATGATGTCCCAGAAATCTGTTTTGAAAAAAATAATCTAGCCAAGCAGTCTCTCCTCTCTCCCTTTTTTGAAGGAATACAGTTTAGGTACCTGTAAAGAAAAGGATGGAGATGCCCATGTGAAAATATAAAGAGCTCAGCATATCACAACCCCTAAGTGACTTTGAATTCTTCAAGCATCATGCAAAAGAGAAGGCAAGACGAGGAGCTTCTGAATGCTGGTGTTCAAGGAAAACAGAGGGCAGCAACATCAAACAGAAAATTAAACTGTATTTGTGGACTGTTTCTTTGTGTTTCATGCCATGGTATTTTCACTGGCTAGAACACTGACATTTATTAGCTCTTGGCTTGTAAAGCAGACACAAGACTTATCACTGCCCTAAAATCAGATATCAAAAGTAATTTTTCTCCTTGGTTTAGACTAAAATCACCTCAGAATCTATATAGCAGTGCTAGAGCCCCTCTTTTTCCAAAAGCAAGTTTTGAGAATGGAGCTGAATGCAGTAGGAAGCAAGTTATCTTCAGACTTACAGAATCATTCATCATTTGATTAACACAAGAATGCCAAATTTAGGCAGCCATATAGTCTAAAAATCCAAGCAATGGAAATAAAAATCAGCAATACAAAATCAATTGCCAGCACCATAAGCTTGCATTTCAAATTCCCAGTTTCTATCATCCTCCCTTAATAGGATGTTGTCATTACCTGAGCCTCATCATTTGCACATTAAGTTGGATAAGATGAATTATTTCCATTAGCCAGGAAAGCATTACAAGTCTCATGGGGAAGATTCTGCTGAATCTTTAGTTTGAAGTGCAGCAGTGGTTAAGAACCAAGCCTATGGCTCTCAGAAGAGGCCTTGTACTTAAACAGCTTTGAAGACAGACAGACAGACATGTCTGTATCATTGATCCAGACATTTTCACATGCTTTTAGCTTGGGCTCTGCTTCCTGAGCTGTGGTTTTACCTCCACTGAGCAGCAGGAAATCTCCTACAACCTTGAGCTATTTCACATAAAAGGGGTGTGGAAGCCGTGCTGGTTTCGGGTGCTGCCTCCCATGAAAAAAATGCAGGATGGGATGTCACAGAGCTGCCTAACCAGCCCAGTGCTTGCAAGACAGATGTGCATCTGCCATCTGCTCCTGGGTTTATTTCAGACCCCACAGTGCAAGGCAGCACAGCATCAAACTGCCCTGAGTCACTGGGCACAACTGACGCGCCCATAACAAGGAGATCAGAAGCTTCACTGTGAACTGCAAATCTCAGACCAGATGTTCCAACCCCCACTGCATCACAGACAAATCATCCACAGGTCTCACAGCAGAAACATTTCTGTAATTACACAGCTCTGTTGAACAGGTGTATCTTAGTAACCAGGTTTTTATTTTCTGCGCATCTGTTTCTTCACAACCTCACACCTTCCCTACTGATGTTATTATTGCTGCCCTTGCCAAAAAGAAGCAACAGTTTTCAAGTGGTATATCCAAAAAGTCCAGAAGTTTTGCATAAGAATTGAAATGGACAATTTCCATAAATTTTAGTATAGTGCTATGTAAATAGGCTAGTTCAAAATCTCATACAATTTCAGAAATGTTTCCTCTGGACTGAGTCTACAACCACTTTACCAAACCCAACTGCATGGACAAAATTTCTGGTATTATTTAAAACACAAATCATCCTCTCTTATTTTATTTACAATTCTTGATACTTATAGGTTCACATTTATCATAGAGTAAGACTGATGTCTTTAATAATTCAGCAAATTGCATTCCGGTGTGCATGTTTTGTAAATCACGCTATAAACTGTAATTGAAGTGAACTGTTTACAAACTAAACACAAATTCCTTCAAAATATTTATTTGGAGCAAGAATGAAATATCTGGCACTATTTTATTTAAAGCAAGCAGCCAAGTCTCAGTGTGATGCTGTGCTGAAGGAGCAGCCATACAACCAAGCCCTGCTGTGCTTTCAGGAAATCCCAAGAAAGATTTTTTTGTTTCAGCCAGGAAAGGAAGAAAGGTCCACAAAACAGTAGGAACCTAAAGCAAACACATGAGACAACATCCAGGAAGAAATGCAAACAGGTAATGGACATTTAAAAAAATCGTTTATAAACAGATGAATTGATTTATAAATAAAATTGTTTTTCTCCCAATACAGCATCAAGCTGGGGCATCAAATCACAATCAGTATTTATTTCAATGTCTTTTATTAACATCTAAGTATGTCAGTATGGAGGGGCCATATCTCCAGACCTGTCAGTCTCTGGGAGATTTTTCATACACAACGTCTCAGCACAGATTCTTCAGCCTCCTGTTCCGGCAACCTTCTTCATCTGCACACGCACAAGTACTTACAGAAATCATTCACACAAATTCACAGAAAGGACTTGAGTCTGCAGGCAAAAATATGTTCCTCTAAATGACAGCATTCCTCAGCAACAGCACAGCAGCAGCAGCAGCAGAGGTGGGAACGAACATCTTGAGAGGGATAAGTGATATGATCTCAAGTATTCCCCAGGAGGAAAGTGGCAAAACTGAGCTGATGGGATTTGGCACATCACACAGTACAACATGCTCCAAGCCAAAAGGACCATTCAGACTCTCCAAGTCCAAAATACTTCCTTACTTAGTCAGAAACTGGTGTGGTGTGAAGGTGGGTAGATGGGGGAAGGGGATGGAGACAACCACAACACAGTGCCAGGGTGAGAGCACCACACAGCTCCACTTGTTCACCTGGTCACCTCGGGCATTTCTAAACTAGTGCTGCCCAAGAGAAGCATTTTAAAGAACTCTGAGCTGGATGAGTACAAGCTGGTAAATTTGTCATTGGCAATGTTTTTTGACTAAACACAGAGCGACAAGAAGTTATGTAATTTATCCATTGTCAGTTGAACTGTTTGCTCTTTTTGGATTCAATAAAGTACCAAAAACACAGGCAGGATTCCATGTAAATGGTATAAATTGAATGGGGTTTTGCAACAAAAATTATTTCTTTGGCTTGAAAGCTCTTTTAGTTTTGCTAATTAACATGTTAATAATGATTACTTCATGCTGAATCTGGTGGTCCAATTCAAACAAAAGAATTGAACTGGATAGCAATCATTTTGAGGGAAGGACACTGCAGAATTTTAATGTCTCTAAAGGTCTTTTTCAGTCAACCCATACAAACCTCTTCTCCCTGCTGTTTGCCTTTAAAGTGACTAAACAAAAACATCAGTTTTCCATGCAGCTGCACTTTTAGGTAGAGCTCCCACTGATTTAAAAAAAACAAACAACATACATAAACAAATACACATACAAAAACAAACAACAAAGAAACACCAAAAAAACACCAATGCACCAAAAAACCCAGACAACTTCCATATGTTCCCATGGGCCATGTCATAGAAAACCTCTCAATCATTTCTAGCAGAAATTTAATGTACTAATTAGAAGTACATTTTAAGTTTTATTTATGGAATTTAGTATCCTTTAAAAAGAATTCAAAGGATGCAAGTCTGACCCTAACAATGAACAACTTAGTTTTAGGTTTAGAAAGACTGCCCATAATACACAGATCACACAAAACATATGTGGAAGCACTTCAGGTTGCTGGAGCAGAAAGAAGCAGTTGATTTATCTATCAGTGACACATTTGCAACCACACTGGATGCTGCATAAAACATTACCCTGGGCACATGCAATGTACAAGTTTACTTCCCTGAATTCTGTACAACTGTACTTAATGGCAAGCACTAGAGGAAAACTTTGAAAGGAAAAAGGAAAAAAGAGACAAAGCAAACACTCCCCCCCACCCCCCAAAAAAAAACCAAATAAAAAAACTCTACATCAGATTTACTCAGCCTTGACACTACAAAGTGTAGTTTGAATGTTCAAAATCTGTAAGGTCACTTTATCAAGGAGAGAAAGAGGGGGAAAGCAGTAACTGGTATGTGAAAGCATTAGATCACTGCAGGATTACAATAAAGCTATCTCTGAGATAGAGCACAGCACCGCCAGAAGTAATTAGTACTCTATCTGGAAGATGTATATTACCAGCAAGAGATCTGTGATTACTTTTAGTTGGGCTAATGAAAGACCTGTGCTTATCCCTATTCCAATTCATTTCCATTCGCTCCTACTCTCTTTATCAGCGCTGGGATTAACACCAGTAATGGGGCTGTGTGCATATTTACACACCCTAATTAAGGGCTGGGGGAAGACGGAAGGGAGCTCTTGGAGATAATTTATTAAAACGCAGGCACACTGCTAATCAGAGTCAAAATGCAGGGAGAAGTTATTACAAAATAAAGACCCACTCCGGGATGACAAAACAGGGGTTCTGTGGAGCCCTCCTCGGGTTCTGTGGAGCCCTCCTCGGGTTGATGAATTACTCAGGATTCACTGACAGCATCAAAGGGACTCTGGAAAGGGCTGCAGCATCCATCTGAAAATCTCTGTTACAGTTAAGGCTGGTTCAAAAGCTGTGTTTCAAGCAGAGAAGTGATTAATCCATTAGATGCTACCCATCATATCAAAGAAAGATGAAGATCTTGGCCGTTATGGCCTGGATTCAGCAAAGCACTTAAGCACATCCTTTACAATGAACATCTCCTTGATAGCATCCCAATCCAAAGAACTGCATAAAAATATTCTTAATTCCAAGGATGAGTTCCCTTGCATTAAGCCTCTGCTTAACCTGACCTGCTGCTAAATCTCAGTATTGCTGGTTTCAATGCCCAACTGCATCTGCAGCTTGTCAGCGGGCCCCTCAAACTGAGAATTTTTGTTAACATCATGGAGCAGCTCATTCACTGCAATATGTTCTTCACCAAGATCTCTCACTTGAACAGATTTGCATAAATTTGCTTTCTAGCAAACATTTGGAAGGCTGGAGATTTTATCTGGTACCACTGGATTTATATAATCAATAGAAACTAGCATGGTAGAGATTCCAGATCATACAGAAATCCATCAAACAAAAAAAATCCTTGGACCATTACATATGTGTTAAGTATTTGTTCTCTACCTATTGATATGATTTATAATATCTTCCACTTACTACCATACTGTAAAATAAGCATTTCAGGCTCAATCAGGATTTCAGTTTCTTCCCAGGAAGTTACAGTGATTGGATTTTTCACAAGCCCACAAGATTTCAGGTGAGCTATGTTCAGTGTCCTGAAGAATTCTTTTCTCCAAGGGCTATCCTTGAGGTCCAGTATTTTTATGGTTCCCATTAAAAAACACCATAAGCTTTCTGCCTTGTTATTTACCTTCTTGCTTTCCACAGAGCAGTTAGACTTCAGTAGGAAAGCCAGTACCAGCTGCATTCATGCTTTAAAATCTTTAGGAATTAATTGCATTTATATAAGTGCCAAGAAATTTTATTCTTAAGACTGTATTTTACTACCCTTTCTGCTGGAGCCACACATGCACACACACAAGCCAAAACCCAGAAGTGACTGTACTCAGCAACACAGCTACAAACCTCATCAGGAAAACCAAGTACTTTATAAACATGAATTAATTTCAGCCACATGCCCTCCTCAGTGAAGTGGGCAATTACCACCCCCATTTAGCACAAGTGGGAAAACTAAAGGAGAATGATTTGCCCAGGTCAAACAAGGTGTGTGGCACAGAACAGAGCACTCATAACTCTAGCCAACAAGCCATCCTTTTCTTCCTATCACCCACCTAATTAAATTCTTTGAGTCCAGTATGCAAATGCTCAGAAGTCAATATGATGAAAGCAAGGCTATAGTTTCTTCCTCAAACATAAATAACATGTCCATCTCCTCACTTGCCTACTTATAGTATTCTCATGAATATTCACACCAGAGTTTCCCTCAGAATGCTCTGGAGAAAGAAAAAAAAGAGTAACGACCTACTTAAAAAAATATATCTAATGACCTACTGCAACTTGGAGCCATTTATTGGCTGTAAGGTGATTAACTGTGTATGCATAGCCTAAAAGGCAAAAAGCAAAGTTTGTGGACTGGGTCCAAAGAGAGCAACCAGGTTCTGATGATAAAGAGAGATCTGCCTGCAGTAAGTAGGTTTGAACTGGCAACCTGACAGGAGCTTAAGAGATTCACCTAATTTACATATATATTTGGATTTTTTGCTTTTCAGGGGAGCAGAGGGAGGGACAGGGTACCTCATAAATAAGCCCAGTTTCCTTGCCACAGCAATAGAAGCACTTTGTTAGCTGATTTTATCAGCAGTATAAACCTGCACCTAATTGTTTCTCTCTGCACCCTGGGCTTAAAGGAAGTAAGTTAGCTGATGGGCTAATTCAGTAGGAGAATTAACTCCCAAAACCACAAAGAATGGTTTGGTTGGAATGGACCTTAGAGATCACCTACTTCCATACCATGCTTCCTACCCTGCTTCCTTCACTGTCTCAACTTCCCTTCAGCTTGTCTCAACTCCCTCATGAGTTAAAGTAGAGGGCACTGAATTTTCTTTTATAGGGCTGGGTGGAATAAAAACTGCCCACAGTACTCTCCAGAATCACTAGAAGAAGTTAGAGCCTGCAGTGCTGACTCTGCCACCAAGCTTTTTCCATCAGCCTCGGGAACCCCACCTCACACCCTTTTATCACTGCTTTCCATTTCCTTACCTCAGCAATTGTGTCAGATGTGACCAAGGGATGTGGTGGTCACGCCATCTCAGCTCATCAGGCCACCACTAATGCCTTCATGTGTAAAGACATCTCCTGTTTACATAATATATCCTTGACACCATTTCTGTTTACATTAAATTAAAATTAATCAGCCAGGCACTTGCCACAGCAGTCCATGTAACTCAGCTTGGCAGCTTGCTATTATCAGTGGCTAAGCAATATTAGCTTTGTATGATTAGGATCTCCTGGGGACTCCTTGCATGAGAGGACTGCAGGTGTTGAAGTCACAAAACATTTCACTCCCTCCTAAGCATCTGTATGACAGCCTCTTCCAAGGACAGCATAGAAAACTGCAATGGCAGCTCAAACCTGATTTATTAGTGTGGACATCCCAGGTACACAAGTCCTTAAGTTATCAGCTCATCCTCCAGCAAGAAATCCTGCAGTTTATTAACCCTTTCAGTGGGTGTCACAGCGCAGACACCCTCACTGCCTTCTGTCAGACATCACACTGAGCCACATCAGGGAGGCTTCCATCAGGTTGGCTTTTTCCTTACTTATTCTGCCCCCAAGATGTTCAATTCTTCAAACCTTTGTTGCAAATTATCCCTATGTATTTACAAACATTTTAGCTCCTAACTACTGTAGGAGCAACCCTGTTTTGCTGTTGTCAGTTCAGTTGCCCATGCTGGGCTGCTGGGCATCAGCTGGCAAGGGCAGACCACAACATCTTCTGGTGACCTGCTTGTTTACTAGAAATAAATAGCTGTAAACATCCCTGAACCCATGCCAGAGGATTCAGATAAACCATTTCAGGACAAAACTAAACACAAAGACACCAATACATAAAAAGAAATTGTTTAAAAACTAAGTTTTCTGTCTCTACTGCTGTCTTAAAGATTGGGATGGTAATTTCAAAGCATTTTAAGGATAGCACGAGAACAGTCAGGACAAACAGTGACAGTCTTTGCACCCAGACAAGCAGATTGTCCCAGTTACAGGAAAGGTTGCCTAAAGGTACAGCTTCTGCCAGAAGAGAGAGCAGCTGTTGCACTGTAAATAGAATCAACTTCAGCATTAGATCACAACCAATGTGACAGGGTTTTGTTTTCCCTTTACATTCTCCCTTAGCCAAAGAACATTTCTGTGCTTAGGTTTCATGCCACCTAAAGGCAGGCTATTAACCAGGATGGTTTCCCAGGAAAAGGGCAAAGCACACACACAAACAAACACTTTTTTTAAAACAAAAGAACACATTTCCTACTACTAGTTTCAGGGCAATGAATAACCCAAACCAACCTATGCAAAAATAATTTTCTTAGAGACAGATGTTTCACTTTTGACCTGCAAAATTGCTAACTTTTCTAGACACTTGCACACGTGTGCATGCATGCAAAAACATTTATATAAATCTATACCTGTGTGTGAAAAAAACTTGTTGAATCAATGCAAACCCCACTGACGTTCCTCCTATGTTTTTAATCTATTTTACTGAGGCAGAATGTTCATGGAAAAAAAAATAGTTTGCCCATCTGAAACAATTCACTTCCCTGCCAGCATTGCAGTGATAATTCTTTTCTGGAGTTTTAAAGATAAAACTTTTTTGTTTTGCTGGTGTGGAGAGATTTATAACAATTTGTTGAAACCTTAATTAACTTGAGAAACCATGGGAGTTCCCAGACAAAAACTATTCTTGGTAGAAAAAGCCCGGAAAAAATGAATACTTTCTTCCAGCTTGGAAGTCTGCTGCTTCATTTTTTAATTAGTCATATTGCAGAAGGTTGGATTACTCATGGAATCACCTAAAAGCTGTCATAAAAAGACTTGCAATTTTACTACTGAAATTACACATAGGTTCTAAGATTTGAAGAATCTGACATTCATATCCCATATATTATTAAGCTGAGTAAAACTCAAGACAATACCTGCTATCTTTAAGACACTCCTATACCTGAAAAAGGAGAAAAAAGATTGTTAATTTATGCCAAACCTAGCCAAGGAAAAAGGATGTTGAAAGCAAATTTTTTTTCAGTATGATCTGAAGATGAGAGAAAAGGACCAAACTCTGTGCTTATGAAAAACAAGCAGTTCACAGTCATTATTAGGCATCAAAAAATCCAGGTGTTTCACAAAGATCTGATGCAATCACATTCAGTACAAGTGCAGTGTTTTTACTGCTGCTTGTGCCACTCTGGGTGTACAGGCAGCTACAGGGGGACAGGCTGAGGCTGCACTCTGACCTGACATTTGTTCAAAATCTTCCCCATTTTGTTATTGTTGCAACTGGACTGAGCCAGCGTGTTACAGCGCTACTAAAACAAAGTTTCGAGAAACAGAATCAAATTAAGCATGGGATATAAATTACTCTGCTTTAAAACAAGTACTTTTATTTTATTCTCACTGTTAAGAGTCCTAGATCAATCCAGCAAATCTCTCAGATCCCCAGCAGGAAGGCTCCCAGCCACTTTTTGTGTGGTTTAATTGCAACATACACAGGATTTCAGTAGATCATCTGTAAACCTGAGCTCCCAAGAAAGAACAAAATGTGTCAATGCACAGTGTAGTGCCCAAGAAAGGTCAAAACCAGGAACCAAAGGCAGTGTGGACCATCAGCCATCATGAACCATGCTGAGAACACTTCTTTTGCTTCTAGAGTACCTGCATCATGTTGGCCTTCCTCAGCCATAATAAGAAGAGATCAGAGGGATGAACATTAAGGTGTCCTTTATAAGCTCCAGCACTCTCCCAAGTATTTTCCTACAGCAATTATCAAGACAGTAACCTCTGCTGTCATGTTTTATCATAGCTCTAAATATGCATTCCAAAAACAAACCTGCTAGTACCAACAAGATCTTCCTGTGAGAGTGAGTGGCTGTGGGGGTGTGAGAGTTAAGGAATGGCAATGGGATCACCTGAAAAGAAAAGCTTTCCATTCTGGAGTCTCAAAATATCCACTACTGACTGTACCTTGTAAAAGCAATATATATCAGTAAATTCAGAACCAGCAGGCCACAGTCCTTTAAGATATTAAAATAGCAATGCTGCAAGTACTACAGACTAGAAGAGGATGTGAAACTACCACCAAACTGCATTTAAGCTGGAAGAGAAAAGAGACTTGTGTTTGTCCTTATTACTGTGAGGGAGAAAAAAAATAATATAATCAATGTAGCACATCCAAAGCAACTACATTTTATCATCCCGGGCTTCATCTTTGCAGCCAAAGAAGGATTTATGCTGATTGATTGAAAGCATTACCTAGAGTTTGTGCTATACTTTATTTATTTATTTCCAAGGAAGGAGGCTCAGCACTCATTAGGTATTTATTATATTGACCAGTTTTATCAAGGCTTTTGAAGTGCTATAAAACAGGCTAATCAGCTGAGCAACATTTATATTCATGCTTAGAGTGGTTACAAATGAATTGATCGAGTCCAAGGAAGCTTTCAATGGACGAGGTTTGAGGTTTTGCAGCCCAATACTTAGAGATGCTGAGGCTCTTCTAAACATTACTTTAAGGATGTTAACTGGGAACTTCCCTGTGTGAAAATAAGCTCCTCAGCAAGTTTGGTTTTCCCCAAAAATCCAAACCAAAGTTTGCAAGCTTTAAATAGCATGATTCCAGTATACTCCAGTGTCATGTAACTGGTACCTCTCTAACCCACAGACGGGAGGACCAAATTTGTATTTACAAAGATGACAGGAAAGTCACCACTACAGCCACTGGGCACTCCTGCAAGGACAAGTGTGACCAGCTTCAGACATGTTGCGGTACTTAGAAACATGCCCATAAGAACACAATGCAACTGCAAGAGCAGGACAGAGCAAAGGCACCGTGCCTGTCCAGCTGCCAGCTGGGATGGAACACATCAAAAAAGGCACACCAGTACTTGACTTGGTGTTTCCTTCCAGTACTCTGCAGTGTTAGGACAGTCAGCCAAATTTTTAAAATTTTTATTTACAAAATAAGAGGGCATCATTTTTTCATCCAATACTGAACCAAAACATCTTGTGCTATGCTTCAGGAATTGTTACCTTTCAGATCAGATGTAAAGCCAAGCCAATGCCCTAATCCCAAGAATCATTAAAGATCACTCCTACTGCATTTTTTCATTAATGTTAAGCCTGATGCCCTGGCCATATTCCCAACGAGATAATTCCTATTTGCCTCTGCAAATTCCTCCCTTTGTTTCAACAGGGCCTAAGCAGACAAAAATCATCCCTATGTAACACCAGCAGCATGTTTATCCTGTTCTTTCCCAGGTTTTGTGCTTGCTGTATTGGGAAGGTGGCGTGCTCATGTCTCTTTTAGCAGCAGCATTACACTGTGTCATTTCAGCAGGGGACGGTGTAATGCCACATGCGGAGTGGAAAGAGGGGTTTTGTCAACACTAGACTGAATATCCTCCAAGTGCTAAGAATTTCCTAAGTAAGCTGAAGCAAACACACATTATTCAATGTTAAGTCAGAATCTCCCCAAGCACAAGAAGGAAAAAAACCCAACCCTGAGACCAATGTGACTTTTACCAGAGAGAGCATAGACAACAAATCTTTGCTGAGGAGTGAGTGGCACTTGAGTGTGCAGACATCACACTGCACCATCCAGGACTCTGGCACCAAACCCCATCTTCAAGACTCAGGGAGATGGTACACTTTATATCTCCCCTCCTTCAGCCTCATTTTTAATTGAAATTATTTTATGTTCAGGAAGGTTGTTATTCACTACCGTCGATTTCACCTCTTGGAATTTAAGCTAAACTTCAGGGATTAAACCTGGTCATGTTGACATGACTAGGACAATGGTGAGGCACTCCTAGAGGGAAAAGTCTTTAAAGAAACATTAAAGACATTTTCTGGCTCATCCTTTGCAAGTTGCATCATCTCCTAGCAGGAGCTCAGGCAGTAGTTTTTACAGTAGAGCAGTTTTTTTCTTGCTTAACTTTAAACACAGAAGAGGTGTTTTAATTTAAAAAGGTATTTGTCCAGAGCAAGTGTAGCAGAAATTAATCTCTCCATTCTTCAGAGCTGACAGCACAGTCCCTCCAACAAACATGAGAAATGTGGGAACTATTTAAAGAAACCCTTAGCCAGCTGCATGCAGCACACTGCATCAAACCATATTTCTACCATCCTTGTATGTCATTCCTATCATGAATTATATATCATTAAATACACATCATGGAACATCCTTTGTTTGACATTATTGTTTAATGGCACAAGGTAATAGCCATCAAGTTACTGAATGAAATCCCAAAATATTCAAAACAGAAGGAAGGGACAAGGGGCTAAACCTATAAACTGGGACCTGTTAATGGGGTGTTGGCTTCCATTCAGGTTCCAATAATCCATGGGCACAGGGTTCACTTTTTACCCCTTTAAACTGGAACAGGTCAGAGAGCCCCTGCCCTCCTTCTTGGGTCACCACGCTGCAGGTGCCAAATACTTTTGATTTTTTGGGCAAGCAGCAGGTCTTGAATCTGCACATGGCATACTCAAGACTCCTCAATGCATAATAAAGTACCTTCATTTTGCAACCTCATCTCTCCTTTAGGCAAAGCATGGACAATTTTAAGGAGCAATTCTCAGATTTTTTCTCTCACTGCTGAGCTAGCACAGCCAATATATCATCACTCCCATCTTCCTCCTTCCCATCATTGCTTGTCAGTCACAATTAGAATCGTTGCTCGGCTCCTGGATTGCTGCTTATGAACAAAGGCAACTTTGAAAAACAAAAAAAGTCAACTTCAAACCATCTGATCTCTCCTTTCATCCCTAGCCAACAGCAAACAACACTAAAACACCACAAAAACCAGATGTTCATGCATTCAACAGAAATGATCAGAACATGTCACTGTCTTAATCCAAGTATTAAAAATGCAACAATCAAAATGAGGTATTAGCAAGGGACAAAAGGACTTAGAGAGTACCCAGTGGTGTTCCTATCATTACCCAGAAATTATTTTTACGGTTATTGTGCTTTTTGAAAGTTTTGTAACAGATCATTAATTTGACACAGAGCAGAAACTTCCACCCCAAAACAGTCCTAGTTTTTGAGTGGCACTAATCTAGCTATACAATTTGTCAAAATTTTTGAAAACAAATTCTTTACGATATTCTGGAAGATGAAAAACACTCTGCAGATGGAATGCTGGGTATAATTCAGTCAGTAAAGACAGTCATGTTCATCAGAAATCAAAGGTATTAAATGAGGTTCAGCTTTGCACAGGATGTGCAGAAAAACATCACCTGTCTAACGGGAATTGTGTTACTATCACTCCACCTAAAAGCACTTATAATTTGAACACAACATGACAACTTGCTTTTCATCACTTCCCATGAGCCTTCTGGCTGATAAAACTACAGGATTTGCAGCAGAGACTGATGGTAATACCTGGCCATGGCTTAAGGTTGGCATTGGAGAGACGTGCCATAGTTTAACTCCTGTCTTAGAAAGAATGTCCAAAGCTGGACTAAAGATACTAGAACCTAACTTCTTAAACCAAAACAGGAAAATGCTCTACTACTGATGCTGTTCACACTGTGTCTGTATTTCCACGGCAGGGGCATTAATTTCAGTAGTTGGTTCTGGTGGATGTTGGGTATAAGGTCACAGTCCAAGATTCAGCCCATAGGTTGCTGCTCTCCTTTCCCTTCATCCTCACCAAAACTAGTTCATCCAGGTCTTGGACATAGTCTCCCAGTTCAGAGAAAAATTTAGGAAAGAAACTGTCAGGAAAAAATTTTACTCCTATCCCAACAAACTGGTACTAACACCTGAGGGATATAAAACCCCTAGACCACACATTAGTGATAACCAGCACATCTACAAATTTAAGATTGCAAATATTTAATATCTCAATTCAAAATAAGGGGAGCACCCAAACAATGTCAAGAGAAAAGAGAAAGAAAATCGTCCACAAGTTCCCTGAGAGCAAATGGTGTCACAAGGACTAAAATTTTGGGAAGACTTCTGTGTTGATGGGAAAATAACATCAGAGGTCAGAGATGCTCTGTATGCATGTCATTACCTGCAACACCATTTCACTGCAGCTGACATGTCTAGAGAAAGGATTTCCAGCTGCCAATGTTTACTGAGCTGAAAAAGGTCAAAGAAATAGAACTGACCTTTTCATGTGGGCCTGCTGGGTAAACATGAGGCATTGCTAGGCTTGAAAATGGATTAAAGGGGGCAGAGGGGGAGAAAAGCTCTTACAAGAGGTTCCATGGGTAAAATCCAGCAGTGCCTCCCTGCTCTATCTAGTGAGAGCTTAGCAGCCATTTGGGCTTCACTTTGTTAAGTTTTCATAGTAGGGGCTTTTGGCCAAGTGTCACATCTGACAGCAGGAGTGGGTCCATACAAAGAGTGGAAAGCTCTCCTCCTCAGTCACCTAGGAAGGCAGACCCAAATGAGGCTGCAGGTGCACCTTGTCCCTTACTGCTATCACCACTTGAGAGACACAGAAACAACTGCGTTAATTTTGCATCAAATCTTGATTTCCTCATGGTTCATTTAGGGAAAAGGCAGCACTTTGTCTCTTCAGGCCAGGAACAGAAGCTGCCTTAGCTTTGCATAGCCAGGATTTCAGCAGTGAGCTCCTCTCACACCCCAGCTCTTCAGCAGTAAAAATTACCCAGGCACTCACTCTCATTTCAGCACACAGCACCATGTTATGTCTTCTGTCAGTGCTATTAAGACCTCTTTTAAAAGTTTCAACCAAACAGGATTGCAGAGTTCTATTTACCAGACACACTGAACTTGCATGATCCAACATCAGCATGCACAGAAAATACTGAGCAACTCCAAAAAGCTCAAATTATATGAAGGCAAGCTTTATCCAAGCCTCAGTTTTTGGTTTGGTTTTTTTTTTTTTTAATCTCAGACCAAGAGCTGACATCTAGTTTTCAGGAAATAAGTATTCGCAATGTTCAAGACTGCATTGAGAATGAGAGCAACCGCAGGGTGATGTCCTCCTTTGGAGATCCTGACAACAGTGAGACACTGGGGAAAAGCACAGCACCAGGACAGCCTGGCCTTTGGATACAAAACAGATTTTTCTCTGTGGTTTTGGATCTTGTCTCACTTATCTTATTCTTATCTTATTCTCACAAAGAGCAGCAATAGCTCCTGTGAAGTGGCAGGTTCAGTGCTGAGCAAACACAAACCCTGCACTTTTGAAACCATAGCAAAATCTGTAGAAGTACAGCTACTCAACTTGCTCTGGTCATATCAGCACGAAGCTGCTATTGTGAAATCACAAATAAAACTGGACAGCAGCCAACAATATGAAAGCTTCATAATTCCTTGTTTTTTAATTTAGCAAAACACTGGCTCAAAAAGCATATTCATCATAACTGTATCATTCTTCCATGTCATGTTAAAATTCAACATTTTTGTGACTTAAAAGCCTGCTGAGCCAAGTGACTATCACCATGTGAAATAGACATGAAAATAAACAAGCAGGAAAAGAAATACAGACGGACCAGTAACACATTTAGAACAGTCCTGCCATTTGAAGAGAACATGTCATTTCACAAGCCAGAGCAGTATTTCCCTTTGTGTGCATTTTTTTTTTATTTTACTTTTTTCCTAGAACATTCAAGTGCATCTTTAATGTATTATTCAAACAGAAGCAATGATTAATTAATCAAAACTCCGTTGTATAGGGAGAAGAAAACTGGGCTCTTGTGCAACACCCGGCCAGATGCTCCAACTTAAAGGGAATCATAAGGGAGGATGTGTCAGCAATAGTGCTTAATTATGCAGTAAAAAAGATGGAATTTCAGAGACAGCTTTTAGGGTTTTAGCAGCATCTCTTTTCAGTGCTTCCTTTCACCATATATAAACCATGTGCCCCTTTGCATATCCCATCTACCAGAGACACTGCAAAGAGGCTTGATGCAATCTCACAGAAACTCTCCCTGTGTAACAAACCAGGAATCAAATCTGGACTTAAGAAGACTCTTCTCTGCTTTTGGCTTTGTTGAGCTATATAAGCCTGGTCAGCTCCTGGTGTTTCTCTTTTCCCACACTTCTTAAAGCACACATACATCTTCTTAAAGCTTCTTAAAGAGAATTTAGCCCTCAAAAAAAGATTTCAAAAAAAAGAAAAGGAATTTAAAATTGTTTCAAATGCTTAAAATCATCCTAATATATTATCCTAATCTAGGACAGGTTTGAGCAGGGCTGTTTCAAAAAGGGAAAAAATTTCTTTTCAGGTTTGTCGTGGGCAGGAGAGGAATCAAAACCTGCAATACCTACAAAGAAAATGCAAACTGACTATTAAGAGAAAATTTCCTGACAGCAACAGCAATGACGTATGAGAACAGGTTACTGAAATTTTCTATTCTCAGTAGCCCAGACCCTCTGAAGCACAGGCTGGGTACATTTCTGTCCAAAATAGTTCACGTTGAGTTGCTCTTGCCACAAGGAAGAATGAGTTACATGAGCTCTCATGTCTTCCAGCTCTACTTTTCTACAACTGCACTTTTTAAAAATTTTAATAATAATTTTAGTATCAGAAATTTAAAAATTTCAAATTAGCATATCTTTTTCAAAGGACTGAGTTCTTCACTGTTTCCATTCATGAAAATATTTGTACTTGTCCTAGTTCAACTATACATAAAAAATAGGTTCATCTTTTTTTGTTTTTTTAGTGTTTTGCACAACATAACATTTTTGCCTCTGGTTAATACACCAAATCAGAAGCTACAGGAAAACATCAGCCCAAATAACTGATTTTTTCCCCCTGTCATTTAAAGCACAAAGTAAGGTTTTAAGAGATTAAAAACCATGTAACAAAAATATGGAATGAAATAACTATTCACTATTCATCAGTCCTGAAGCTCAAAGACCAGCAATTTGGCTCCAACCAGTTATTTCCCTTGAGAATCACTATCTGAAGCCCATAAGACAGCAAAAAAAACTCCAAACAAGCAAAAAAAACAAACAAAAAAAGACCAGCTAGACAAGTACAGACAGAATCTGAAGGCAGAAAATGTATCATTTTGAAGATTCAGATTTACTCACAATTCATTATCATCCCCTCAACTCCATATTTCTTTCCCTGTCTTACTGCATCCTTCTCAAGGTCACACTTTTCCACTTTCACAATCACACACACTATCAAACTGCAATATCATGACAATGATGTAGACAGCAAGAGCAGTAGACTGAGGAAGAGTTATCCACGAGGAAGAGTCCACCACAGCAATTCTTCCTCAGCCATACTGTTAAACTTTCTCACTTGACCACCTAAATGGGCAATATGTTCTTTTGCTTTTCCCAAGAAAATATATACCAGTATGCTGAATACAACCACCAAAAAAATTAATGCAAAATTAATTTCTAAGAAATATGCAATATGAGCAAAGACAGGTGCTTGCTGGATACTTTTTCTAGATAAGAAATAACCGGCAGATGCAGCTGTCCATCCTGAATTTAAAGAAATCTCTCTGCTTAGGTCCCTTAGAAAAACAGCCAGTAAAATCAATTTGTAAAAAAGTGAAGCCAATTACTTGTTGTTTGTTCTTTTTCTGAAAGTTGACAATTGCTAAGGGCAAAGCACAAAGATGCACAGGTATCTGAACCCACTCTGCTTGAATTAGCCATTATGTCCAAATGGCCTCGGGTGAAGCCAAGGTGACTGAGGAGGCCCCTGGAAGGGGGCAACCCTTCTGCATGACTCTGCTCTTGAGCTAATTAGCCCCTTCAAGAAACAGGAATAATTAGTGTAATGTGAGCCCCTTGCTACAAAGGGCACATTACCTGCAGGTCCCTCTGCCTGGTGCTGCAGTGGGCAGACCTTGAAAGCTGGACAGCTGTGCTTCTACCAGAGTCATGTCTAGATCATACTGAGGCTGGCAAATTGCAAATCCTCCTCAAAAAATTAATTTCCATGCTTATTGCTACTCCTTCTCCATTTTGTTGTTAAAGATTAATTTTTTTAAGACCTATGTCACTGGGGCTTTGGCTAGTTTCATTTTTAGCACTTACATTCACACGGATTACACAAAATGGTTGTTAATGGGTGTACTTGGATGCAAAATGGGTTGTTACATCATCTTTCTTTTCATCAAAGGAGGTTAATTTTGCTTAATACTAGTTATGACAAAAGCTAACCTATAGATTTCCCTATAACCTGATTTTTTCATCTCAGTGAATCGGAAATAACTGGTTAGCAAGTGCCAGCAAGACTGGGGTCCTTTGGTTGATTGGGAACATGTCTTAATCCAGCTGGTCTAAACTCTTCCATATTTTCAGAAGTTGGGCATCTCCCTCCATCATCTCCCCTCAACTCCCCTAGAGATACAAGCTCCATCAAGTATGTGTATGATTGTGTCCTTTCTTCCAAGTATCCTCTCTGCTGCCCAAAACATTTTGCACCATTAGCATTGGAGCCCAGACAATACTCAAACTAATAAGGACAGGCCCAAGAAGCAGCTCAAGCTGATTTTCTTTGCCCTAGTCAGTATGTACAGCTCTTTTTACATTTGCTCAGTCATCTCTGTGAGGTGTATGACCAGGACCTATCTGTCTGACTCCACTTTGTGAGCAGCTCAGAAAGGAAAAACAACTCACCAACACGTTTTCCCCTTTCCAATAGAGCAGAGCAGTTAAACAGAGTCAGCAAATAGTCATTACAAACCAAGCCTTGCTCTCCACATTTGCACATCAAATGTGGTGATGAAGATGGTCAGAGTAACAAGAAGACAGAGTGGCAATGCTACAGGTGCCCTGAGGAATTCAGTCCATAATTCAGTTCATGTTTGGCATCCTTTAAGGGAGATGAAAAAAAATGAACTCTTGCTTTTTTCTTCACTGGCAATGGAACAAAGCTATTTAATTTTAGAACAAGAATCATCTAATGTCTTTCTTCTAAGGGCAGGCAAAGGAAGGTTGGAAAGCCACAAATCTAATGTCCACAGGCAAAGCCATGGCTGTGTCACTGCTCATCACCAAGGAGTGGGGACAGGTGACAGGTCTGGAGCTGAATCCACCTCCACCATGCCAGATGCATCCCCAGCCTGATGGCATCCTCAGGCTTGCTCCCTTGGCCAGTGTGGGCCTGAAACTGCCAGAACAGACAGCAAGGGGGTAGCTGTGCTCTAGTGCACCCTGGACTCCCTGTGCACACTTCAATCAGTGAGCAATGACTTTGCACTTGAATTCAGATTTCTGCTGGAACTCCTGCTTTGGACACAAACCCATGTAACGGTCTCCAGTGTGGATACTGCAGGGGTCCATCTCTGCATATCCAGGTGCAAGGGTCCCAGCTGTACAGTCACACTGCCAGGTGTCTACCATGGCCAGTTACCAACCACTGATTGATTCTCTTAATTCAAGTGCCTGATCCCTCCTATTACAGCTCCTCTTCCCCTTGATGGCTCACATCACAGCCAGCAGTTTATCCTTCATCCTGAGGATCTGGGATGCTCTTTGCCAGCTGCATCCAATCTTACACCCATTCTTTATCTCCATTTCCACTACCAAAGTACTTTGAGATAGCTCTTCATGCAGATCAAGGCTGAATGTTCAAAAATGTATCACTTGTGAGCTCTTCCTCTTGGTCCTTCCCTCCAAGAAGGCCATCTGACTTCAGTATCTGATTTCTGAATAGAGGAGGGTACCCAATTCCTTGGATCTGCTCCTCTTCATACAGCCCAGGACACTATGAGCCATCCTCACTGCCATGCACAGGCTTGGCTTACCTGCAGCCCAACAAGGTGCTCCCTCTGCAGACCTGCTCCCCACTCAGGCTGTTCCCTGGGGTTTATTTCACCCCAGGCCCAGAACTGTTTAGGTCCTTTTAAATGGCAGCCCTGCCCTTGAGCGATTTACTGACTGGGACCCCAAATCTGGTATCATTTGGGAAGTGTTACCTCCAACAGTTTTTTTGTCACATCTCACTTCTGTTTTCCCCTACACACAGCTGCTGAAAACTACACCTGATCATGGTTTCCTGTACTGTATGACCATATAAAAGAAGCCATTCACTGCTAAAATATTATGTCACTCACATGCTCCAGGATCATGAATGAAATAAACTACAAAACTCACTAACAGTTCTGCCTTCATGAGGCAGAAAACCAGCATCTTATAGGTTGTCCTTAAGAGTCCCTTTCTCTCCATGCACCATCCAACCAGAGCTGGCAAAGAAAATTGGATGTAGCCTCACTCAAGATTTTTTTGAGCATTCCCCTCAGTTTGTGGTGGGTAAAAGCACAGCCAGGCCATGCCACATTGAAAAGGGGTTTTGACTGTAAGAAGCTTCTGAGGAGGTTTGTCAAAAGTGCCCTCACTTTGATTCATTAGCCGTTTGCCCTTATTTACAGTGTACCTGACTGCTTCACCCTTTCAGGATTTAATTATTCCTTTTTCCAACCAAGATGAGGGCTAAGGTTTGGCCTTGGGCCCCTCTGCCTGCTCCATGCGAGCTCATTAAAAAGTTGGTGTTCTGTGAACGTAAGAAACAGATAAAGAGCTGCTAAGAGATAAAACTGAAAGTGATAAAAACACTGAGTTTATGCAATTAACAAGATCAGTGTTTATTTCTAACCCTTCCAGGATTAACACTTTTTTGCTCACCAGTCTTGCAATGGTTAATCATGGACAGCAATAACGTTCTGCTGCTCAGCAGCATTTCAAGAGCTTCCTAACAGAGTTTAAAATAAAATAATAACAAAGAAAGTAGGAGTGCTTCTGTTAGACTCCCTTCCAAGAAAAGCCTGATCTTTTCTCCATTTTCCATCTATGCCGTCTCTAAAAGGGCAACAGGAAACACACGGATAGCTCTGAAAGACCAACACTGAGATTCCTCAACAAATGCTTGTCTGTCACAGTGAAACCAACTTCCTGAGCATAAATTATTCATGTTCAAGGATAAAAGTATTGGAGTGGATAACCCAGAAGATTAGGACATTTCTTGCATGGCACTTTTCTCCTTCTGCAGGACAAGCTGTTTCTGTTATTTGTAGCTCAGTTTTGCCAAGAAAGTTAAACTCAGCCAAGACATCTAAAGGTCTTTTTGGATCACTATTTTGCTTCTCTCCCTATTACTGTTCATCATACAAAAAGCTTCTTTGATATTTCCACATCATTAATTCAGACCAGAGGCACAAAATACAGAATTCAGGGGTTTCAGATTATCAGACACCAGAGATTCCAAACTATGACTTGCACCAAATGGGAAATATGCACCTGAACTCAGAACCTTCTTTCAATGCCAGTCATACAAGCCATGATGGAACTGTCTCTGGGTTTGTGTTTTAGGGATGTTCTTTCATCATCTACAGTGCTCATTGAGTAGCCTAGGAAGTTCTTAATGCTGTGTAATTGATGCCATTACCCAATATTAAAAAGTATAATTGCTCAGGGTTACACATATGGGGGAAAGAAAGAAATAATTGGAATCGAACTTGGACAACTTTCTTCCTAAATTAAAAGACCCCATTTGAGGGGACAGTAAGTTATGGCTTTGCCCTTTCTGTGAATTACCTCATACATTTTTAGGTAAAACAGTGAAATCTGCTATTGCTTCCATGTTCCTATTTAAGATGCAAATCCACTGAAGTAGCTACAGAGGTGAATTAGTTTGCACCCTCAGTTAGGCATCAGATTCATCCACTTCTGCATTTTCTATAAACTTAGAAATTTAGAACTCTGTTCTAAACCCTGCCTATTACAGATTCCCAGTTAGCTGCAGCAAGCCTCTGGCTGCTTTTTTTCAGTGTTTCTCATTTTGTATTTTGATGCATGATTCATACAATATTTGATTTACCCCTTCATTAACTTGCCTCAAGTAGAGGAGGTTGAATGCTATTAGGTCAAAAGCATTTGAAAAATTTCCTTCTTTTCGGTTGATCTATTCAGTGAATCAATATTCTTCCTACTCAACCAGTTCTACTCTCAAGGGAAGTCAGATGTTCATGGCCCTGACCTTAAATACTGGCCCTTAGCACATCACTTAAAATGATAGACAGTAATTACTGAATTGGTGGACAGAACTGTCAGCTGAGAAAAAAACGGGGAGAGACAAAGATGATTGGAAAAAAAAGGCACAGACACACTAAGATCAGACTAACAGGATCTCACAAAAAGAGTGATATATTGTAGCTTGCCTCTGATAACAAATATATTGGGATCTATTACTTTTATGAAAACCTTTTTATGTTTCAGGCTGGAAATTCTAATTATAAAGAACTCTGATTCAACTCCTTGTGTATCAGACACTTTATCCCTCCCCCCTTCAACTGCTCTGGTCAAACCTTTGGAATCTCAAGAGCTCTAGGGTTTATCTTCATTTAATCAAAAAGATACTGCTGCTATCTGGTATGAATTCAGACCCTGTACCCCAAGAAGAAAGCATCCTCTGAACTGTCTTTAGCACCATGTCCTCATTTCAGATGAACAGAACTGATTTAACTTTTAACTTTTACTAAAACAAAAAAACAACAAAACCCAGGTGCTGGAGTGGTTGCTTCTCTGCTTCCAGTCTTGGCCTTTAAAAAATTAAATTACAGGTAAAAAAATTTAAATCACAGTGGAAAAGTATTTTCCCCCAGCATTTCTGTGGCTGGTAAACATTTTGTTGGCACAAGGCATTTTGCAAAAGAGACATTCTAATCCAGCCTACAAAACAGTGTCTGTGCCTCACTACTGACAAAAAGTGCAATACTGCTACAGGCATTTTAATATACAACAATTCTTTTCTGTTCCTACCTGCCTCTGAGACCAACAGAACTAATCAATGAAAATGTGAAGCATATTCCAGATATATTTCCTCCTTATCTCCAACTGAGAATGCCCTGAAACACTCCCCACATAATCCATGTGATTTCTTATTGCCCTGCCACCTCAGCAAACAAGGCTTTGGAGCAGGGGTTAAACCAGCAGCAGAGGGTTCAGAGAGGTCTGTTAAAA
>NW_005054300.1:2732472-2742017 GCF_000277835.1 Geospiza fortis | reverse complement strand
ACAAACATCAATTTCCCTGTTTTGGTGATACCTTGAAAAAGAACAGCTACAATTTCTCAAAACAACATCCCTTTTTCCAAGCCCTCTTCTGCACGTTCAAGAGAATTTCTTAACCAAAGCAATTAATCTGAGGTCAATAAAGGAGGAAAATTTGTGCTATTCCTGGTCTAAAAAGAGCAGGAAAACTATCAGTTCTCAACACTGAGATGAAAAGACACACATTTGTGAGCACAATGCAAAGATGTCTAGTTTTGCAAAATTATGTTTTCACAGGAGCAGGGAAAAGGAGGGAGTCTTCCATATATCAGAGAAAATCTGAAGATTCAGAAAATTCTTTAAGTTGAAACAGCACATAGGTGATGATGAGTTTTTCACTAAACTTTTGGCTGTGACAATACAAGTGACACTGTGGGCTTCAATTGACACAGACATTACCACCTGTTTCGCTTTTTCCCTACCTCCCACAGCCAGATTTGCACAGAACACATTGTGGCAATGAACACAAATACATGAAGCCCCCAAACTCTTACTGACCCTGCTACAGAAGGAGAATTTAGCGAGGGGGAATTTAATTTGTTCTTCAAAGTACTCAAACTGAATTGAGGTTGACATGCAGGGAAAAAGATACTGGTTTGCTTAAAACAGTTCCCCTGCCACTGCTGAAAGCTCTTCCATGGTACTTACCTCTCTGTTTTGGAGCTGAGGAACAAGAGCAATGCCAGAGACAAGAGCACCCAGTTGGCACATCAAGTATTTGCAGGCAAAACACTTGCCATGTGCCTTCCCCAAGGTGACCTCCACCCACAATTTCAGCTGACTAGCTTTTCAGAGAGTTTGCAATGCATTCACCAAGCGGGCACATGTCCTTCATCTGAAAATTGTAGCCATGTGATTTATATAAAATAATCAACCCGAGTTGTTTTGACTGGACAGGTGAGTCCTGTGGTATGTGTCCAGAGCTACAGAAACAACTCCACAGTCTCCTCTACAAATCTTATTTCATTATAATTCTGCTTACAAATCAATAAAACTAAAAGCAAAAAACTCCCCATGGATGTCTTACAACGCAGCATCGTGATATATTTTACTTGTATAACTTATTCTACAGTATGCTACTCTAGAACAGATGCCTTCTTATTATTCTATTTAGAAATAAAGAACCTTAACTTGAAATATTTACCAGTCCAGGATGGTGTTTTTTACTCAATGCCAGTTTTAATTTACCATGTAAGTCTTAATTAGCAGATACAGTATTTTTATTTCAGGCAGCAACTGCAGGGTTGATTTAAATAAAAAGATATTTAAAGAGAAGATGGCATTGATAAGTTCATTTTTACAAGTATACATTTACATGTTTCAGATAGCAATTATCAGTGTAATCAGCAAGGTTATTGCAGCAAGTTTGTGACTTCTAAGTCTTTGACACTTGTGGCAAGGTTCAGGACAGTTTTAGCTTATCAGGTGGGAGAATTTTTTTAATTCAACATCAAATAAGTCTATCAGAGGTCAGGTCAAATATGGATTTGCTTTTAAAAAATTTAAAAAAATTAGCTGAACTGCTTAGTCATAACAAGTACCAGGTCTACTTTAAACATCCTGATATTTACCTTTATGTGGTAGTATTGTGACATGATGGAAAAGTAGCATCCTTACCCTGAAGATGCATAGCCTGCTTCTGGACTGCTGTCAACCTCAATAATGAGAGTCAGAGCAGAAAACCTCAGTAACATGGTAGATCTTTGATAACCCCTCTCTTCCAACTATGCACACAGATGGGTGATTTAAGTTGGACTGTAATAGAGAAAGATCTCCTAAGATCTGGATAAGATGGTGATTGAATGGCCCTTTCTCTTCCTGATCAAAGAGGGAAGTCAAACTCTGTCTTTTAAGCAGTTGATGTTCCTCAGCTATCCACGACATGAATAAAAGCCTTTGAAACAGTTGGTCCAAAAGGAAGTACATCTCACCTGTCAAGAAAGATGTGGCAAGAATACATCTGCAGACTGCACTGGCTTTTAAGTGTTCATGAGCTCTTTGTGCAAGCATGAAAACATCATCATTGGCTTCCAGATCAAACTGCTGCACAGAAAAATACTATCTGCATGAGGGAAATTGTACCAGCAGATTTGAAGAAAGAAGCCTTCCTGACCCCTTAAATTCAGGAACAAGTTTAAAAAAGGAGCACATAAAAACACAGGGTTAACAGAGTCACTAGTGATGGTCTGTCACCAAGGGCTGCATTGGCAGCTCAGGAAGATCTGTGTGGATACAGTCTCCAAGAAATCTTGGGTCACTTGGATAGAAATCATTGTTCATTGTCCACAGTAGATGATACTTGTTACTTAAGACAGAATTTGAGATCATTCTAGTTTTCTAATGCTCATTGTCCAGACTGAGCTCACAAACCCCTGTTATTCCTGATTTAAGAAGACAAGCAGCTCCAGAGGGGGATCTTGCACTTCTGCTAGCACAGGATTGGGAACAGGCTCCACATCCAACCTGTAGCTAGCCAAAACTGACATCTACAGTTAAATACAGACTGGAATGAAATAGTTCTGAGCAAAAAACATTAGCCCTCTTGCATTGCAGAGCTATTGCTGGATATGTAACCTAATAGTTAACACTTGACAGGTTTCTGTATTGTAGAAATACAATTTCAGCCAGCATCGCCCACACTGAGTGAAACTCAAAACCAGATGCACAGCAGAGGCAGACAGCAGCTTAAATATACAACTTAGCCTAGTACAGAACCCGAAGATCAATAAAACTTTTTTAGCCCATGAAAGAGCAAGGTGCCAGCACAAGACAAGAAAACAAACTCTGCTAGATTTGATTCTCACCTTGCCTCTCTCATGGACAAGTCAAGCCATGGACAAGTCAGCACTATCAACACTGCAGCAAGTGTAGTGCCAATGAAATGTCAACATACAGAAGCTAAGTTAAAGAAGAATTCCCAATTCCCACTGATTTTAGCACAAAACTTCTCTTACAAGGTAAACTTTTACTTCAGCACATAACTGCACAGTGATACCAACTAGAAAGTTGTGTAGCAGAATTTACAAAGAACCTTCCAAAATCCAAGACCTTTGTCTGAATATTTCATTCAGCAACACTGAGTTCAGCAGCAGATAGTAACAAAGTAAGCTTAACTCTAAGAATTGGACATAATTTTTTATTATCGTGATAAAATAACTTTTTGTCTCACTTTGGTCCCATACCTCCTGCCTCTGCCAAGACTGAACTCCTTATAAACTTTTTAATTATATGTATCTAGTCTAAAATAATTTTCCCCACGAATAATTACAACAGAAAGAACTTCCATTTACATTTAATTAAATCTTAGAAAAACTTTACTGTAACCAAAAGTAATTTAGTCGTTCCGCCAAGAACTTAGCATGCAATGCCAGTGATAAATTTCAGGAAGTTACCTGCATTGGGTCTGTCTTTTCAACAAACAGAAGTTTGAGGAACTTTCTGTTGTATTTCAAAACAGTTTCAATTGCAAAGCAGACTCAGCAATGGTTCCTTCACCCTCTTAAACTAATGAAGGCCTGATCTACAGGATCATTAGGAGACAAGAACTGTTCCAAAATGTCTGAGAACTTTGTATCAGGCTCTTTGAGAAAGCAGAAATATTTTTTGTGCCATACTTTCAGACTAGCAAGGGGAAAAACATCTCCCCATCAGCATCAACAATAAGGCTCATGGTCTTCAGTGAGTACCGGATTTCAAAGGGTGTTTGTTCCTCA
The DNA here is from genome assembly GCF_000277835.1 of Geospiza fortis. Classification (NCBI taxonomy): domain Eukaryota; kingdom Metazoa; phylum Chordata; class Aves; order Passeriformes; family Thraupidae; genus Geospiza; species Geospiza fortis. Next base: position 2,738,268 of record NW_005054300.1, on the reverse strand, counting down.
GTCCAACTTCAGATACCTTGTGGAAAAACAACTGCATGTAATACTTGATGTAAGTATTGTGGCAAAAGAAATAATTGACTTTAAAAATGCTGGTCCCTCCATAAGGTGGAGTAGCCAAGTGCAATAGAGAGAAGAGCTCCCATATTACAGTGGTGGATGGAAGGTGGTGGAGTTAAGTAGAATTCAGCGTGGACACAGCCCAGCTCACAAGCCCATCCAACAGGGGATGGCAAAATAAAGTGACATTAAGGCACAAGAACAAATATCACAAGACATATTGGTGGCCTTCTTAATTGGAAAAAAAAATCTTTTAAAAATAAGAATGTTGAGAACATTTATCCATAGTTATGTTTTGGGGCTTTCCCCCTCCTTTGTTTTCTTGGATTCTTTTATTAAGCACTACATTTTTCCTTTGGAAAGTTAGTGCTTTTCACACATACTAGAAGAACAAAACATAGTTTAAAATTGCTTTGTCAAACATCCATTCAGGGTCCCTTCATCACTGTACTTAGTTTCCTCCAGTTCCAATATTGAGCAGACCTGAGTGGCACTCCAGAAATAGGCACAAATCTTTTTTGCGCATTTCCCCACATAATCACTCCTTCTCCAGTATAAGAGTCCAAGGTGCAATGCATTCTCTGGGTTTACTGTTGTCAGTTCACTTATTTGCAGTTTTAGTGTTATTCAGCACCTCATGCTGGGCTGCCTTTCCTTACTGCGAACTGCTCCTACATTTGTATTGCACTGCTATTTGGTTTGCCTTTAAAAAAGAAGAAAATGGGGGGGGGGGGGGGGGGGCTTCTTTTTTACAATAGGGAATAGATGTAACAGGTACTCTATGTTCTCAGCAGTAAACGAGAGCCATTGTTTGGGTCATTCTGTTTTCAAACAGACAGGCTACTGGTTTCTTTGGAAAATAAATCTGAAGACACTCAGAAGCATGATTGTTATTTTCTTTTTAAATGGCAAAATAGACTTTTTTTTTTAGCTTTGTTTTGCCAAAGTTCAGGAAGAGCATTCAGTGAAGTGGTGAATTAAAACAGTTGTCTGGACTGTGTGCAGAATGACAGCCAGGGAGGAAGGGACTGTTCCAAACTCTGCTGGTAAGCTGGGTGCATCACTCACCCCACACTGCACTGCTCTTGATCTCAGCTGGATATAACCCTTCTGAGACACATGGTCTGGTCTGTGGATTTTTATCACCTAAAGGAATTGTTCCAGTTGTCTGCTCTGGCTCCCCCCAAGGAGTTCAAAGCAAATCCCTGAAGTATAGCACAAACTAGCTTTCATTAATCCATAGAAATGCCATGGTTTGGATCCCTCATTTTATTTGAGATTTACCCATTTTCCTCATTCTTTCAGAACTCTGCCCAAATAACCTCTTCCCTCTTCTGAATGCCCCCTGGACATGTCCCCTTGGCAATCCCTCTGTCTGCTGCACAGACCTGGGGCAGATATCCCTTCAGCTCCAAACTTTATTCTGGTGGTTCTTTTTGAGCAGCTGTACCAGTGGAGATTGTCAGTAGAGCAGGAATTGTCTGTACAGTGGGAACACAGCCATGACTCCCTCTAAAAGGACTACAGCAGCTCACCTGCAGCCAGCTGAGGTCCCATTTTTTGTAGGAGAAGTGCAGATATAGCAGACAGGACCCAGATGTCCCTTGTCACACTCAGTAGGTGGTACTTAAAGGCCAATTTTCTAAGCAGCTGTTTTGTTGGTAACATTTTGTGAAGCAGGCTGCGCTTTCCAGGCGAAAAATCCAACCATGCACAAAAGCTGCTGCAACACCACATTTCATGCTTTGGATATGGGATTTGCAAGGCAGCTGAAATGGTAACCTTTGCTCCCAGCTACTCCATTGATTGAAGCTGTTAATGCTGCACATGTGTGAACAGAATCCAAAACTAAGGCCAAACCTGCCAGAGCCAAGCCAGATCCCCCATCAGTAAAGGGGGAATTTGTAGCAGCTTACAATCTACAATTTGAAGGTTTAGTTTGAACAAGCAAGTTTTTGATTTGGAAGATCTGGAAATGAAGAAGATATGGGCAGATTTTCAAGGCAAATCCCCAAACTGTAGTTCTTTAGGCTAGGGCTGGTCAGCACTCATATTAACCTTGCATGGCTTCCCAGAGAGAGGCACAGATGATGCAGCATCTCCTACCCAGTGATGTTTCCCACAGCCACCTCCCAGCAGAGCTCTCCACAGTGTCAGTCTCTGGCTCCTGCCCTGATGGTCCAATACAATGCTTCCTTACACTGTTTTTCCTTCTGCCCTCCTTTGCAAGGACCATCTCTGTGGGTGAACATCTGATGGGCCACACGAATGCACAACCTGGCACTCTCCAATCCAGCTGCTCAGCCTGCAGAGCCAAAGGGAGGCTCAGTTCTAAGACTGCAAAGGGATTTAATAACCACTTGCAAAATACTCCTAACCAAATAAAATCCTGCCCCTTAAATGGTTTGAAGCATTTTCCATGTGCAGCTTCAATCCAGGAAACTAATGGCAACACAAACAAAAGGAGATTCAGCTTCTGAACAACAATACAAATATATGCAGACAATTCAAATAATTCTTGCTGCTTTAATTCCCTGGAGACATAACTGCATATATTACACAAAGCTAAGGTATTAAAACCCAGTGTTTCCAAGCAATGAAATTGCTGCCATAAACATCCCTGGATCCACTTTTAGAACTACTCTAAATAGCCCATCTCTGTCTTGGTTTGCTGTCAGGTTTCTACGGATTCTGTGAGCACTTTAACACTGCCTCACCCTTCCACTTACCTTGGGATTTTACCCTGCACCACTCAGGATTCCTGAGGCTCACCCACCAGGTCCATGTTCCCAGCACATCTTGATCATCCTGCCCACATTAGCTCCCAGTTCACTTCCCTTCATGGCTTTACTCAGGTGCACCTTCCAAGTAAAATCCCTTGTCCAGCACCTCCCACACTGGGTCCTTTGTGCCAAGTCCTGGACACTTCTTCAATATAGATACCACTGCCTGTCTGTGCTGTGCTTTTGGCATTTCTAAGTGTTCATTAGCGTGGTGCCCAGATATTAAGTAGTGTACTTTCAGCTTCATTAAATATAATAAAGCCAAATCCTTTCATAAGACACTTTTTGTGATTGACTGCTCTTCAAATATTTGAAGAAAATGACTAACTGGGAAATTTTTGTCAGAATAATTTGCAGGTAGAAAGATTCTTAAAATGAATTTTCTATAGATTATTTTCAGATCCTCTTTCTTCTCTCCCTTCTGCATCTAAAAGGGATTTTGTACCAGTGGAGAGGGGAGGGGGAAAAAAAAATCAAACCAATACCTGCCTACTGAATCTGACAAGTGACATCCAAGCAGACTGATGGAAGTAGAATGCCCCAATTTCTCCTTCTCAGCTATACAACCTCCTTCACTTTTAAGTGTACTCATAGATCTCTGTGGAGATGGCCCTGACTGCCTCCATTTCTGGCAACTGGGCTGGAAAGCTGTTCCTGGCCTCACATTTCTGTCTGTAAACAGATTGGGAATGGGGCACAAAGCATCTAAGTAAGCAGAAAGAGAGCTGTATTTCATTCCAGTTCTCCCCAAGTTAATTTAAACTCTTTGGAAAAAAAAACCAAAAAACCAAACTTTTTTCCATACTCCTAAATATTTTAATATTAGTGAAAACAATGCCAGCCAGCTCTAATGACAACTAATCCCAAGCAGTTCATATCTTGTCTTTGGTTTAGAATATTGTCGCTACTGCATCCACAAACCAACCAATTGCCAGGGATTGTGCTTGGTAACCACATTTTACATTAGCTTATAGGGAGCTCTTAGAGTCAGAGACCATCAGCAGCTATAACATCAGAATACTGAAGTGTTATTGTGCTATTTTCTATAATCTCCCACATGAGAAAACCTAATCTCCTCAGTAAAATGCTTTACTGTTCTACACTTTTGACCAATGTGATTTTCTAAATTAAAGTATTGACACTACATATTCATAAGACAGTGTATTTAAACAGGAAAAAGCTGAGCAGGTACAAACTACCAGTCAGCAACTCACCCAGTAGGAGCATTATTATTAACCACATTATTCTTTCAAGGAATGAATCCCTCAGCCCTGTAAAGAATTTAAGCCAGACTTAAACAGCCTCATTCAATCAATGAGAACCCACAAATATTTACATCTTTCCCTGACTCAACGTTTACTCTATGCATCCCAAAAGAATCTTAAAATTTCTTTTTCCCAGACTCGTAAACCCTTCTTTATCCGAGGAGTCCTTCTTGCATCCCTATTCTCCAAAGTTCCAATTACTTGCTGAGTGAAGATCAGCAGAATTTAACTGGCTCAGTGAGAGAATCAGTTTTTCAACTGATGCATAGCAGCAGTTTAACAGTGAGGATCAACAATACAACATGCTGGCTTCACAAAAAAAAAAAAAAAAGGAAGAAAGGATAAAAAGCTTGGCAAATAAATTCAGCTGGAAAAGGGAAAACAAATAAATACTGGAAACAAGTTGGGTCAAAGACACTGATTTTGAGTGATCTCACACAAGTTAAACAGAGGAGAAAAGGCAAGACTATACTGTCAGTAAACAGCTACTTTAGCTTTCAATTAAGTGCCTATTCACTGCTCATCTTCTGTGCAGCTGCAGGCCCAAGAGCCTGACTTTGTCTGCAGCGCAATTCTGCACCCATAGATTCCTCCCCCAGTGAGTGATGTTTCTCTGCATTTACACCCTCCATTCAGCCAGTTCATTCCCAGCCAAGCAGAACCCAAGGAAGCAGAAAGGCAGCTCAGAGGAGAGAGTTTCTCTCTGTACTTCACCCAGAATAACAGGGAGAAAAGTGTGAACTCCTGAGCTGACTTGGTTACAACCCCAGCAGGAACACTGCCTAGGAGGTGCAGATGTAGTTTTACATATATTCACACACATTCACACCAGCTGTGTGCCCCATTCCCTGAACCCCAAAATCAACCCTTTCTTCTGGCACCCGTCTTTGTCATGAGCGATTCTTTCTCATGCTCTCCTAAATTTGCAATATATTCACCAGACTGATTCAAAGTGGGGTGCCAAGGCGTACCTGCCTTATCTCTGGTCTTTTGTGGGAGACACAGAAAGTAGGGTGCACAAAAACTGGAACAGCTGAAAAATCCTAAAAAACTCTCCCCAGCTGGACAGCCTGTCAGCAGGACTGAACTACAGCAAGGGCTGCTGCCACAGAGCTATCAACACAGGAGATTGGGGATCAGCTAACTGGCTTTGACAGGCTCTCCTTGGCCCTAAGCACTGAGGAAAATCCATAAACCACACTTTCCTTACATGCCCAGATGCAAAAGAAACAATTAAAAAGAAGAAAGGGATGTGGACATCCTTAGGATAGCATCACAATGGAGCAGGTAAGCAAAGTGTCCAGGTGATTGAGGAGCCTTGACCATAACTCCTCTTTCTACAGCGCCCAAGTGAAACACTTGAACCCCACTTCTTCAGTTCCTCCATCATTTCTCAGCAATAGATTCACACTGTCACACTCTGGTTTCCACACGATTTCCAGAGCAAGCCAGGCTTTTGCAAGCCGCCCTGTGTGCTGCAGGAGGATGTGCCTGCAGGCCTCACCTCCTGCTGCACTGCCTGAAACACCTGGCTGACCTGGACCAAGGTTTACATCTGCTGAGACACACAAAAACCTAGAAACAAGCCAGGCAGCTGGGCAGAAAAGAGACATCCAAGAAACATCCCCTGGGAATGCCATTCTACAGAAAAGGCCAAGATTGTATCTCACTGAACACCTGTGAAGCCTGGA
>NW_005054300.1:2718394-2732462 GCF_000277835.1 Geospiza fortis | reverse complement strand
AAAAAAAAAACAACCTGATGAAGTCTTGGCCCAGGGGAAAGTTTCAATCAGAGCTGGCAATGAACCACAAGACAAAGCCATTGGAAACCAAGCTCCATTACTTCTACCCCACACAGAACTACTCATTTAAAGCACCTCTTATTTGAAGGTCTCAGCAATTTAATTAAGTAAATGGCCCTCAGAGGCAGGTAAGTGTCATGATGCTTATGTTACAATGGCTTGCACTGAAGCACAGAGCAGTTAATTGAGCTCCCCCTGACCACACAGGAACCCACGAGTCCTGCCTTTCTGGTCCTTTTCTCCAACTAATAAAGGCACTCAACTTGATTCACATTTGGAGGTCTTTGCAGCAGTCCCACAAACACAAGACCCAGGCAGGCCCTCCAGCACAGGAGGCCAGAACACTGCCATGAACTGCAAATCCTGACTTCTCCTAAGCCTCTTCCCACTCAGCCCAACCTAAACTCTGCCACGGCTCTCAGCAGATTTGCTCAGCTGTACCTCTGCTCTGATTTAGCACAAAGAACCACAGCCATGTCTAGGAGAGGCCTCACAGCTGGGTGCAAGAGCGGCTGTGAACGCTCAGCAACAAGCAGCTCCGACCTGAGCCTGTGAAACCCCTGCCTGGTGTTGTCATCTTATTGCAGGGGTTCCATACTGTTGTCTCCTTATCACAAAAGTTTCATACCTTCTTGGTGTTTCACGTGGGCAGTTCCTCAGAGCGCTGACTCTTTCTCCTTCATAAAGCAGCCAACTGACTCCAGTTCCCTCTCAACCAGCCACCCCACTCTTTTACAGCGCTCTGCTTCTCATTAGTTACAGCTATGGCCCATTAAAGTCAGGCCTGATCCTGATTTTTGATAATTGGCCAAGCAACTCCTTAGGGGAAAGATTATTTTGTACACTATCTTCATTTTCTTATATTCTATCCCCCTACAGCTTTGTAGGGGGGTTTCAGCCATCCTGGGCCCAGGCTCTGGAAACCTCCCCACTCCCTTTGCCCATGGGCTGCCAGCCTGGCCTTGGATGCACTCCCAAAACTCAGAGCAGATGAAGCTCCTCCTGCAGATGTCCAGGACAGTGGTAATAAAAGCTTGTCCATGTTTCCATCAGCTGTCCATAATAATTAAGATTTAATTTTTGCTTTAAGTAATTCCATCATATCAGGTATTTATTGCCAGACTGGGGGTTGGGTTTTTTTCCCCAGCTTTTAACCTTGGGATTTTCTTGAGGGCCAAAGCACTCAAAGCTGAGACTTACCCTAAGCCAGGGCGCTGCTTCCCAGCTGGCTAGAGGTAGGCAGACAGCCCCTCTGAGACCAAAAATTAAAACATAAGAGTATGAAAAAATAAAACAGATCCTCGCATTCCTAACTTTACATCTCCTATTGCTATAAAACATGTTAAATGCTCATCAAAATCTGCTTCTTCCAGCAGCTGGAGAGCTGGATTTTGGTGACTAAAGACATCAGAAATATCTTGCATGGAATAATTTCAGTTCCCGTGAGAAATCAGAGCCATGGAATGACAAACTCCAGCTATGAAATCTATCATTCATTAAAACACTACCATTGTAACATCATTATAGCTAAATATGATTTTAGCAAATAAAACAGCATGGGATACAAATAGCCAAGGTATTAAATCAAAGAAAAGAAAGAGTCTCTGTGTATGGAGTAAATATTTGAGTATGACAAATTATAAAGATTAAACAGAACAAAAAACATAAGTGGAAAAATATATTTTGATTCTATTAGGCCGCATAAATTTGTCACTAAAAACAGAATCATCTACAGTTGGACCAGGCAAACTATGGGATGACTGACAGCAGAAAACAGGCTCTTGTTGAGCTATTTACATATTTGTGCTTTGTGAGGCCATACAGCCCCTACATCCCACAGAGAAATTAACTGCTGGGCTCCCACCCTGCACACAGACCTGGAGCTGAGTGAGCCCACTCACCCAAAGATAAAGCACAACAGATTCATTATCTGGTCCTGCAACAGTCTGCAGGACTCTTCTGATGGGAAAAGCCCATCACTAATGATGCAGCAGGGCAACTGCAGTCTGCCACTGCTTAAAAAAAAAACCCAAAACACATTAAACCCATTCTCAGCTTTGTATGGTTATTTATTTTAATTAAAGCATCACTAACATTTAATTGCAAAGTAATAAACCCCCAGTTGGATATCACTAGTTAACACACCCATGACACTTTAACATTACTGAAGTGAAATTTGTTCAGTCTGATACACCAGTTCAATTAAACTGAAGGAATGCTGATTTCTCTGCAGCTAATCCTTATCTAGCTCAGTCCTTCAGAAGTTAAATGGAAGATTGTTTTGTAACTTCTCCAAGACTGTAAAAGTTTCACTGATAAAAGGAAGGAAGCACACACTGTGTTACTCCCAAGCAATGTCAGTAACTGGTGCATGCAATGGAGAATTTCTTATTCTGCTGAAGGAAAGAACACAACCACATTGTGCAGCTGCTGTTTAGAACTCTTGAGACCTCTCCTGGATTATCAAACATGTCCTAAAAGGCATCCTGTTCAAGGGGAGAAAAAGGGGTAAATGGAAAACTCCCTAGACTGGAACTTACTCCGAGCATAACAGCCCTGAGTAAAATGTTTTAAGGGGTGTTTTTTGGTTTTTATTAAACCATGCTTATACTTCAAACAATGGCAAGCTGCTAAGTGCCCAGAGAAAATAATCATCGTCATCAGGATGCCTGAAGGCAAACTCATTTTCCAACAAGTGGAACACAGGCAAGTGCAGGAATTATTCCCTGCTTGTGCTCTGCTTCTTGTTACAAGAGCCAAAATTCTCATCAGGGGCAGGGGTCTGCCTGGCTGGGAGCAGCTCTCTGAGGAGCACAGGGGTCTTGGCAGGCAGTGAGCAGAGCACAAGCCAGCCCTGCACCCTGGCAACAAAGGTGCTGGCAGCCTTGCAGGGAGCAGGAACATGAGCCCAACCAGTGACCAAGGGAAGGGATTATTCCCCCTCCTCAGCACTTGTTAGACATCATCTGCAGTTTTCTGCACTCCCAGTGCAGAGAGCCTTGAATAAAGTGGAGCTGGCTCAGGGCAGCAGTGTCTGGACAGTGCGGAACAGCTCTGCAGAAAGCCAGCACCAGCAGGCTCTGCTCAGCCCCAGGAGGAGATGGCTTTGAGGGGCTCCAGAGCTGCCAACAGGAGCCCATCAAGAAGAGGCAGGCTTGTCACAGTGGGGAATGAGAGAACAGGCGCAAGTTGAACCACAAGGGCCTCAGGGTGGATGCAAGTAAAAACATTTCCCTGAGAAAGTCAGGCAGTGGGACAGGCTGCCAGAGAGGGCACACAGCCTCCATCTGAGGAAGCTTTCAAGATCTGAGAGCTCAAATAGTTCTTATCCACCTGACTGGACCTCAAACTATCCTGCTTTGTCTAGGAGATTGTAATAGAGATGCCCTGAGCTCTCTCCCATTCAGGGTGTCCACGTTCAAATGTGTGAGCACAAATACAAAACCCCAGGGGTTTCTCTCAGGACTGTACATGCAGACTGGTGGCTTAACTCATGGATTTCTGGGATGCAGTTTCATTTGCCTGAACATGTGGCATGCATGCATTTGTACCCACACAGCAGGAGGGGAAGCTACTCCATTGATGGCTTTTTCCCATTTCAGTGTAGTTGGTACTAGGGCAGGTACCCCATGCGTACTAGAGGGCAGGGGTAAGCATTAGAGTAATAATCAAAGTCACATTTTTTCCTTGCAACTTAACTGCTCATTAATTAACACAGTTCTTCATTTGAGTCTTTTCTGTGTCACACCCAAGCAATTTGTGGCAAGTCCAACCATCATGGTCACACTGATGACCTAATACAGGAGGATGGAAAACTCTATCTTATTCCTTGCCTCTTACTCCTCCACTGCAAGTGTCTGCTCTCCTGATTTCCATTTCTCAGTCTTTCACTGAATGTTGTGAGGGGTAATAAATAAATAAACAACCAAAACAAAGCACAAAAAGCCATCAGAAGCTGTGTGCAATTCATGTTGATTGTGAAGAACTGACCTCCCACCAAGAGCTCAGCTGCTCCATAGCTGGGAGGCCCGTGCGCCTCCCTGCCTATTTCCTTTTGATAGACCAAGACTCCCTGGAGTTCTACTAACATATTTATGTACTATGTGGGTTATCCCAACAGCCACCAATAAATCTTATTATCTCTCCTCAACAAGTCTTAGATAGCACTGAGTGATTGATGTACTAAGACTCGGTATAAACATGGAGATAAACATCTGCCATTCGTTTCTGTCCTTGTCTTTACAGCACCAGCGGTTTAGAAGTGACAACCCATTGCTTCACTTTTAGCACAGCTGTTCTAAAACTGCCTAAATATCACAGAAACAATCATCTTTACTTCCAGGGGGAAATAATGACTTTACAGAGCTCATCTGCCCCCACAGGCCCTCTTCTTAAAGGAAGTACATGGATGACAGATGTCTAACAGCAGCATCTAAAGCGGTGGTACCCAGCTTCTGGCTCCTGGAGACTGTTATGCCAGACTAAGGGTACATGAAGCTGTCATGTCTTCCTTGGAAGGAAGGAAAGACTGACCCAATCAGAGTATTACATGCTCTGCATTTTTACCAACTGATCAGCAGGGCATGCAGAACATTGACTCAGAGGCTCTGACAGACACCTCATCCCGTGGACACTGCTGCCTCAAAGAACTGGCACTGCAAATAGACACCAGTGGAGCAATTGGATGAAGGCTGTCCATCATGGTTAGCAAACTATGAACCCAAGCAGGTGCCCCAATTCCATTCTTGGTTTCCATTCAAGATGGATCAGCTCTCCAGCATACAGGCATCTGAAATCCACGATCACTTCATCTGCTAGAATATAAATTACCTGGTAGATAAAAAAACCTGAAGGGTTCTTAGGTAGATAAAAAAAACCTGAAGGGTTCTTAGGTAGATAAGATATATAAAAAAGGTAGGTGAAGGTAGACAAAAAACCTGAAGGGTGTCATTCAGATTGTTTTCAATCCAAATGTTCATGTAGATTTTCTCCTGCTACTGAGGTTTTCTTCAGTAGTGTCTTAGACCCCATCCAACCCTTGGCATGGGCAGGACAACACATCCCTTTCCACTCTGCAAACACTGCAACCCACAGCTCATGCTCAGGAAAAGCTGCAAGTGTACACATACACACAATCCTTCAATGTCCTTTCTCAGCTGACCTTCTTTGTTACATGACAAAAGACACCCATATATTAAAGTGAATTCAAAGCATAAGAGAACACAGTGAGCTGTAAAGTCTAGTTTAAGAGACAAGTTATCTTTCTGATAAGTCCTTTGTTATTAGTAAAAAGAGTTGTTCAGATAACCTATGGCTTTCTTTTGCAAGAAAACACATCAGTGAAAAAGAATCCTCTCTGAAAACAGTGAAATTTCTGGACTGAATTTTGATTTGCTTTTGAGACTGAGTTTTGCTTTGACCTTGTTTGTAAAAATAATGTTTCTTTACATTTCATTTCAAACAGCATTTAAAGCATAGGTGGAGAGCCTATTGGAACCAGGAGTTTTAGTCATGTGAAATGAAAAAAACAGTTAAACACTACTGACCTCATTTTATTTGGCTATAACAAACAATGCTGAAATAACAAACACATTTTTGCAGTAGATGTTATCTTCACTGCCAAAGAACATTAGCATTTCAAATATTTTATACTGAAGAAAAAAATAATTCCATCTTCTTTAAAACCCTAGAAATAATTAAAACAACAATTCACCAGTTCTGCATGGTTTAAAGGAAAGCAGATGTCCACTATGCCACATTAATTTATCACATTGAAAAGTGAAACATGAAGCAAATAGGAATTTATTGTATAAGTGTTATCATCACAAATTTGTATCCTCTTTTACCTTGGTAGTAAGTTAATCTCCTCAACTTAGTATATTTAAGGAGCACACAGGAGGGCATGGAAGTAGATTCACTTCAGAATGGCAGGTGATGGTGTTGCATCATGGTGAAATTCATCTCCAATTTCCCTACCATTTTAGGGCCACAAAACCAGGAGGTATCTGTTGTAAGCCAGAGCAATCACCAGAAAAATGCCCCAGGACTGGCAGGGAACACCAGCTCCTTCCTCCACCACAGCTGAAACCAGTGACTGCCGGTGAGAAGCCAGCACAAGGCAGTGCTACCCAGCCTATCCTTCAGCATCCTCTGCAATAAAATAAAACCAAGCAATACAGAAACTCCAAAACCACTTATCTCAAAAACACCACATAAAAAATTCTCATCCTGAAGTGTTTATTTCTATTTAGATGTCTTTCAGTTTTGCTCAGCTCCTGCCACAAACTCTAGAGCAGCAGGGAGAAAGCACTTAAACTGTCAACCCCGATGTGCTGTGCCACACTCACACCTACGAGAGCCATGGGGTGCTCAGCTTGCTGCCAACCTCAACAGCAACTAACGGGGCACCTGAGCTGGGTTTAAGGCACTGGTGGCTTGGGGGGCATTTCAGCAAGATCCACTGGGTTTGCTTTGCCATCTGAAGTAAGAGTTTGCCAGGTGCATCCTCTCCCAGAGCAGAAATCATCCATAGCATTAGCAGAGTTAAACACTTCACTATTCCAGCCCAGCACAGATTTTAGTCTATTAGTTGGAAATGAGATGCCCCCATCCATATGCTGTAAGAGCACACTCCCCTGCCTATATATATATATAAAGCCCTTTCATTTTATGATCAGTACAATAGTTCTTTGGTAGAGAAGGCTATAATATTTTATTAATGTTAAACTGGTTCACCTGGGAATCTATACAAATCACTGTAATTCTGCCTCACTAATGTTTGTTATCAATCTTCTCAATAAAACGAGAGCAAAATATTGCAGAAGTCTCTCTCACTGAATTTACTATTTTTATTTTCTATTTTTTATTATTTACTTTTCACCCTTCTCTCCCTCTCTTGTCTGGGCTTCTGTCCAAAGTCACAATGAGTTGAGAATGGGACATTCAGAAAGTATTTTATAATTCTTTAATCACCCAACTTTGGCATACTCTAGTCATTTGGGCTGGAGCATTCTGATATAGGCAGATCCCATGTAGCCACAGAATCAGGTCAGCAAGGCAATTAATCATCTCTGCATTTACATTCTCAGCAAAACAATACAAAAACAAGAGAGTGGATAGAGAAGATGGGAGGAGGAACACCATAACCCAGCTCTGATGGGCAAATAATTGGCTTGGCTTTGCTTCTGCAGCCACAGCAGAAAGGTGCACAGCTCCCATTTATTAATCCCTTTTGCAGAACCAGCCTCCAGGAACACACGACAGAACGTGGGAGGCTCAGTGTCCGCTGGCATCTCAGCAGCAGGCTGCAGCAATTTCCTGTGCTTAGCTCTTCTTGCACTAATAGGGGCCTAGTAGCCTAAAACAAGGAGTTTGATACTTCAGCTTGTAAATACTGTGTAGTGCCTAAGGCTTGAAAACTACAATTTTGTGCTTGTGTTGAACTCTATGGGAGCAGGACCAGTACAGGTGAGCACTTGCTGTTTTATCCACAGCCTGGCTGTGTTCCCACCACCTGCTGCCCCACACATGCCTCTCTACTTTCCCCTATACAGGAAACAATCAGTGGCTTTAAAATTCTTATTAATAATGCCTCTCTAACAATTCTGTTGATCTGGAAGCTCAGAGAAACACATACCAACAACTTCCACAATAGCATGAGCAGGCTGCCCAAAATATCTTGTAATTGGTCTTCAAATTAAATCCCAACAAAAGAGGTACCATTCTCCCCCTTTCCACTCTAGTACCCTTGGGAAAGAGATCTTGCTGCATCCAGGAGTAAACTGAGCCACAGAAGGGGTAAGGGCATGGAAATTTGAGAATCAAGCAGAACTTTCCTGCTTGGCCACTCAGATGAGCAACACCCTAGAGACAGAATAAACTCAACAGCACAAAGCTCATGATAAGACACCTGTCTATCTAGGTAGCTCTAAACAGGGTGTGAGCAAGTCACAGGGTGATCATCCCCCTCAATTTGTGGCTATTTTAGCATGTTCAATGCTTCTGGAGTGTATAACCTAGAACAGACATTGAAATCGATCATAGGATATGAAGTTTGGGAGTCAGGCCTCATGATGCCTATCACACAACAGGTTTCTTCAGCCAAACACTTTCAGGAAAGAATTTCCCTCGGACATTATCCATCTCCTGTCCCCACAACACACATTCACACATTGCTTGACAGGAATACAAAAATTACCCTTGAAAAACCTCCCAGAGGCCAAACACCCCTGAGTTAATTCCTGATTTCAGGACTGCCTGCTGTGACATCCAGTGGCCTGGATATCCACACATATCACACACACACAGATGTGCAAACTCAAATATTTGAAAACTTGGGGAAAACTCAGAAACCATTTCTCACCACTCCAGGCAACCATTCAGAAAGTTCAGTGAACACCACCAAACTCCTTCCCTGCATTCCTCTCTTCCAGCCTCACAGATAAGAAAACAGGCTCTCACCAGTGCCTTCACTGCCCTGGTACTGCCAATAATAAGTTCAGTCAGTTAAGAATTACTTACACAGAACCAGGATCAATAAAGCTATAGTGTGGCAAAGGCAGTTCAGGCAGGTTTTGCAGGGGCATAACTAGGAGTGATGGGCTGAAATTAAGCAGAAGGAAAATTCTGGCTGAATAGCAAGAGAAATTTGCTTTGCTAATGGGTCAATCAATTAGACCAAGCACACAGCTCTCAAGGGAGGCATGCAGGGAAACCTGTCACAAGGATCACTTAAAACTGGAGTGAAGGAGCACTGAGGTTGTCACTGCATAAGCAATTCTGCAGTTTGCATTTCAGGAGCACTGCAATTCCATGTGGCCAATGGGATCAAGGCTGAAACTGCCCAGCTTACACCACCTCCCGAGGCGTAACAACCCTTTCACAGCTCTCTTTCCCCTTCTCTTGTATTTAACCCTCCCATACTCTCAGAATGGCATTCATCTAGCTAAGTCATTGAATTTTAGGGTCTTAATTATCTGATATCTAGCTATCTTATCAGCTAGCACTGATAGAGCGAGCTAGTGAAATAGGAATTTTTGATAGAAAGCAGTGAAGTCTCTCCAACAGCTATCCAGAGAGTCATAAATAACAATTGTCCAAGTCTTTGAAAGCTAAATTACTGAGTTACCTGCTAGACCACAGCTTCTTAAAAACATCAAAATTATTAGCTTTAATTATGTGAACGTGACATAAAAGACCTTTGCTTGTTTACCAAGCAGAACAGAGGATACAAAACAATAGGGCTTTTGTTTCTACTGTGCAAACACCACGGAGTGAAAATTAAAAGATTGTGCTGTGAGAACAGCAAATGGATAAACAAGATCTTAATATAATTATGCTGAGTATTAAGGAAGCATTTTTCAACAGAGACGTCAGAGACTTTAAGTACTCTCCAACAAACATGGTAGGGCAAACAATTTAGAAGCAGCAGTGTGCCAGATCTTGGTCAATCAGTGCAGGGCTACATGTTTCCCACAGCAGCACACATCAGACCTTTCTGACTCAAGAGACCATTACCTACTCTGATCTTGCAGTGTCATTCCTTATCAACAGTGGGATTTGAGCCTTGGCCTGCCAGCATGGTGCTCCCATCAAGACATCAGTTGCTACTGAAGGAGGAGCCAGGGAAGACCAAAGCCACAGGAACAGCACAAAAATTCACCAGGCAAGAGCACTCGAGAAACAGAGAGAGGCCCATAATGCAGCAGAGTGAAAGTTAGGAGTCAATAGGCTCTACATGTGCAAATGACCTGAAACATGTGACAGAGGACACTACTCTGGCCAGGAGTCAGTCATCAAACTACGCTTGTCCTGAAACTACTCCAGACCATGAATACTCTCCAACTTGGAGATGTGCCTTGAAGCCAGTCTTCTGCTAATAACAGTACTTCCTCTGCTTTTTCTTCATGTGATAGGAGTCTTCCTCATCCTATAAAGACCAAGAAGGTCAAATATCCCTTTCTTCACCCAAATTTCTCAGACATGCTAGCCCAGATTGACTCTAGGCTCTAGACAGGCCTACCTCCTCAGCTGCAAATTGTTTCTCAGCTATTGCCCTTGTCCTATTGATGTGACAGAACCTGCCACAGCCAAGGTACCATTTTGACATTTGAATCTTTGTCTGCTTGCCCTCTTTTAAATGGTTCATTGCATTTCTTTAAGGTACATTTTGATACAAGGCACAATCTCCCAAGCACAGACTCCAGGCTGCTGTAAGTTAAAAGACAAGCAGGTTGCCGAGGCACATTCTCACTGCATATTCAGACCTGTGAAAAAACCAGTATCTCTATTTCTCCAATAGATGGTGCTAATAATTTCTCTCTCAGATATTCATAAATAAAAAAGGTGAGTTTCTTCCATGGCAATGCTGCAGCGAGAGCTGTGAAATGGGGCAGAGAAAGCAAAGCACGGAGTCCCAGAAGGACCCCTAGGGATTCCCATAATAAAGATGTGAAATGAGAATCCTGGCTCACCCCAGCAGTGCTACTCCTGCTTTCTAATCTCTTTCCTGTAAGTGTTAAGTTCCTGAAACCTTTCCTGAGTCTTTTCCTCATGTGAGTAAGGATGAAAAGTGTGAAACTGGTAAGGGCTTTTGAGGAAAAGTGAACTTGGCTTATCAAGGCAAAACAGTGGGAACAGCAGCTTCCATCTTCTGTCACTCCTCTGGAAAGAATACAACACCAAAGTTCTAGAAACAACAGTTGCTTAGAATTACAGTTATCAATCAACAGCATGTTTTCACAAAGGACTGTTGATGTTAAAACCACTTTCCAAATTTCCTTGTTTGTTTTTCCCCCAAATGCATAAACAAAGATCTGTTTAAATATGCCTCAAAGTGTTAGAAATCTACATCGGGGCTTGAGAACTGTGTAATTAAGAAAGAAATTCACTTCTGTAATTGGCACCAAAGAAAATAAAAAGAAAACAGAATTTGCAAGTAGAATAAAATTACTGAGAATAATTAAAATTATTATTATATAAAATTATTGAGAATAACTGCAATGTTAACAATTTCAGTTGTTTCAACTGAGCTCTTAGGAATACTATCACCTTGGCTGCATATAGCCATCTTATTTTTGTTTTTAGCACACCAAAGCTGTTGCATTTGTCCTACAACTTCTCATCCTCAGCTAGACCATTATCCTACATTCTCTGTATAATTTGTCTCAACCTTACATTCCCAAGTGCCTGTCCTAAAACCGTAACAGTCCTGCTGTATTTTCTCACTTCTGGCTTTGTCAGCCAAAAGGGCTACTCAGATACTCCAGATCCCAAGCAGTGCTGAAGCAGATGATAAGGAAGAAAGACAAGGTCAAGTAATTTTTAAGTACTGTGTAGTTTACTTGGCTGCACTGGTTTATGCAATAGGACTAGAAAGCAATGGGAGACTCAGGCAGTCGGGCATGGATGTGGTTTTAACAGCCGAGGTGCCATGGTCTGAAATGTAATGTTTTCTTCCAGGAAGGTGAGAGCAGGAATCAGGCAGAAAACATCCCTGTGGAACACACAGCAAATGAAAACTGCATCCAGCCCAGCACGTTCTCTGCAAAGGAAGCAGCACTCCCAGACAGCACCCAGCAACGTGGCCAGAGAGCCTCTGCAGAAAACAGACAGCAAGGGAGCAAAGGGTGAGACTAAAGTCACCCCTCTGCCTGAAACCTCAGGAAGGAGCAGTCTTGAGATTCACAGACTGCAGACCTTCACTGCCTCACATGAATGTGCTGAGCACAAATATAGAGAGGGGAAAAAAGGAAGCCCAGCAGACCCAGACAGGGCATGTGCCTTGGTACATGTGGTACTCCTCATAACACAGGAATCTGGATTTGCACAGCTCAACTTGTGAGCCCCAGATCTTCCCCATCTAACTTTGGATCTTAAGAGGGTATCACAACCTCTGCAGAACCCAACTTGTGGATTCCATGAGAAGCAAGGAAAGGATTTTCATGTTCACTCTAAAATTCAAGGAACTGAATTGCCACAAGGCACAGGGATTCTCTGCTAAGCACAGGAACTCTGCAGGAGAGCAGGTAACTGAGGCTTCCTGAGCCCCAGTTTAGAACTACAAGCACATGAACTATCCTGCCTGACTTCTGCCTACAGTGCAGCTTTCCCAATAAGAAATACATACATACCTGAGTACAAAATCAGATGCAAATCCCTTGCTCTATAGAACTCTGAAATTAGCATGAGGGAAGAGAAGAATACTCTTGAGCTGCAAGTGAATAGAAATCAAGCTAATGTACAGCATATATTGCTGATTCTCTCATGCTTGAGTTTAAGCTCTGAAATATTAACCACAGTCATTATGGAAGGCTCTCTTTTGACAGTGTGTCTTATGGTTCATTTACCAAGAGAAAATGGGTGCAATTTTAGCCAGTGTTAAAATTAATCTGCTTTTATCAGAGAAAGGAAACTAATCCCACTTTACCAGCTCTTTTGCCCTCTGAGAGGCGACCAACAGAGACAGAACAATTTAAATAACCAGGCTTCCTTGGTGAACCTGGGATTCTGTAGGTTTTCACTCATCTAGGTTAAAAAAAATATTCTCACTTCACTCAGACAAGCACAATTCCTGCAAGGCCAAGTACAGCGCTGACTCTGATCTGTCTCAAATTGGGTGCCTACAAGACTTTTAATTTTTTTTCTTTGGGGAAGGTCAGTACTCAGAAGACAGTTAAATCTGTGATATCTGGGAAGAATAAAGGCAGCAGTAACAACCTGCTCTACACTCAGTATCATCCACACACAGTGCCCAGAGTCACAGGCAAGCAGCTTTATAAATCCCTTCACACACACTGAGTTCACCCAAACTTCTCTCTGAGCTCTTAAATTGCTCCTGCAGCCCTGCTTAAGGAAGAGACAAAATTTCAACTGTTGCATGCCCCCAAGCCATAAAAGGTTTCCTGGGGTAGGAGGAGAAAGACAGGAGAGCCATGAGGAGGCAGAGTTCTCACATAACCCTTCACAGCAGCGTTTTAACTCACACTGGTTCCAGAGACCAAGCAGATCCCTCCAGCTCCTGTCTTCTTTAGCTTCTTTCTGCATTCAAAAAGTATTTCTCAGTTCTGCTGCTAAACTTTAATCACTCGCTCCTTAGGTTTACGTTCTCTATAGATTGTTTCTATTGACAGCAAATCCTAGGAGAATTATTATTTTTTATTAGTATTATTATTTCCCAGTAGAGCACACATGACAATAGCTCTCTAGATACAGCAAACCGATATGAGGAAATGAATGGAACAGTAACTGCCTCATGTCTTTCATTTAAGACACGCTGAGTTTTAGTCCTTTTGTTCAGAAACAAATTTAACAAGAATTTAGGAGCTGTGTGTTGGGGCCGAAATAAATTAGGTGAATAGCAGGAGAGGGAAGCCTGCTATGACTTCAAAGTACAATCAACACAATGATGGGACTTCATGGAATAAGAAAACTAAGCCTGAATTTAATACAAATGGCTCCATTGTTATCAAAGGTTCTGTACAAGCTCTAATGATAATTCAATTGCATTGTTCATCGGGGAGAAGGCAGATGAAGATCATTTAATGTTTTATAATTAGCAAAAACATTTCATCCTGGCTACAATTTACCTTCTGTGTGAGGGAACAGGAGTGGTATCAAAAGCAGGTTGCAGGTAGCTGTGGCCGTGTGGACAGACCCACATTCTGCTTAAGGACACACCAGGGCCCACACTGTTCAGGGGCAATGGATACCATCAGCTGGAAAATTCTTGTCAAGACTTCCACATTGCTCCCCTCATGTTTCCCCTTTACATAATGGATGGGAATGTTGGAACATTTTGTTTCTGATAAGGCTGAGCTGAGAATAAGCACTTCTCCCACACACCTTAAAATATTGTTTTTCTATTCCAAAGTGAACACTTCCAATTAATTTAGAAAGTTAGGGGGATGCTGAAGTGGATTAAAAGGCAGGACAAGTTCCAAGCCCTGTCTTGAGCAAGACAGCGCCCAATCTGGGGAGAATCACAAGGAAAGCTGGTATCTCAGCAGGA
>NW_005054300.1:2702129-2718379 GCF_000277835.1 Geospiza fortis | reverse complement strand
AGCTGCTATGCCTTAACCTTGCTAGAGTGACAGCTCCAGCGCTTTCACCTTCTGGGAAGGCTCTGTCTGGCCTTTCCTTACACAAAGGTTGGCAGTATCCTTTGTCCTGTGGCACCAACAGGAGGGCAAGGGGCAGCTGGGATGTTCTCCCATCATTCACCAACACCAGGGCCGCTCTCACTCCTGCACTGCTCACACACCAGGACTGGATCTCACTCATAACCAGGGCGAGTCAAACACATCCTCAGTGAAACTGCCAAAAAGAGTGGTGGCTCTGAGGGCAGATTTCCTTTCACATCTCACAGCAAATCATGCAGAAAATCCAAAAAAACCCTTTTGACCTCAAGGCACACATTTGAAAACCTTTCAAGTAGAACTATGAACAGCAGTGCAAGTTCTACTCTACAGAGGGAACCACGCACTATGAAGACAGAAAGTCTCCTGCCAAAATACTGGCTAGAAAGAAGGTACTTGTGGGTTAATGTGTGTGTTGGCAGATCTTCACAAGAAGCAAGCCAAGCTGTGTTTCACTTTCACAAGTTAAAGAAGTTGGAATGAATGGGGGAAAGGAGGGGGAGGAACATTAAAAAAAAAATCAATTGGAATGGGAGAAATCACCTCTGAAAGAAGCCAAGAGTCAGCCACTGATAAGTGCTGTTGTAATTCTTGATCATCCCAGAGACTCCCAGCCCCCTTGAAATGATAAGTGCAGGATATGAGGTGCTAGAGGCTGCCTCTTTTTGCCTTTTATAACACATCAGCCCATTTAAAATCATCCCTTTTGCCACCAGCTGCCAACACCAGCTTAAAAAAAAAAAAAAAAAGGAAAACCCAACAAAGAAGCAATGCCATTGTGCAAGATACTGACTGCAGGGCAGGCATGCAAAAGCTTCAGCTAGAAAAAAAACCTGAATATTTTAAGTGAAACATCTCACACTAACCCAACTTAAAGAGGAGCAAACATTAGCCCACCTATAGTAACTGTCCACTTGAGAGCTCTTCATCCTGAAGTAGAAAATCCACTTAAAATGCCCAAGCTGAGGTAAGGAAACCACAAGTACTTCAGGTAACCTTCTGCAATCCAAGAGTAGGTATGACATTGCTTCTCCTTAGCTCAACAGTGACAGCCCAGTGCACCTCTGAGTCTCAAAGCCAAGCCAGGCTGGAAACATTCTGCTGTGATTGCATTGTCAGCCACAGGAGAGGTCTTTCCAAGTCTCCATGCTCAAAAGGAAAACAAATGCACCACTGAATTTCCCCACTCTGCACAGGGTGATCCTTTATCCATATTAACTTTTATCACAAAGATACAGAAGGGCTTAAAGGCTTTTGGTTTTCCCTACATCATCCTTCTGAAAACAAAAGCTACATCTACAGACTTTTGTTGTCCCCAAGTATTTCACTTCTTTCTGAGCCCAGAGACAGCATCTCTCCTGCTGTAAGAGCTTGTACCTCTCCAAGTAGCAAGGCAATTTCCAAATTCAAGAAGGTAAACAAAATACATCTCTTCTGGCAAAATGTCTCCACACCAATTTGTGTAATTGCCCACGTCTCTGAAGAGGGCCTCGTGTGCATACAGCTCTGACTCTAAGCCTTGAAATACAATTAAACCAGATGCATCAGACACAACTGACTGGCTGCTTCATGTCAAACCTCCACAGGTGGTGGCTAAGAAAGGTGACTCTCATTCAGACATGCTGAGAAAAAATAGTACAGTGTATGCAGGGAAAGTCACAGCATGGAAAAGTAAAGGTAAATTCTTTCATCTATACCTCACCCTCCAGCAGCATCTCTGCCCATTGAATATGACATTTTGTCTAACAATGTTAATATCTGCCAGTGTGTTCCCTTATCACCTCCACCAAGCTCTTTTACCAAGACATAATCAGGATTTTTTACTTTTATCCTAGCTACTATCCAATGTCTGTGTCTTTTGTTACCAGCCAGTGCTTCTACATCACCTAAGTCCAAAATCCCCAATACAAAAAAACCCTTATTCTTTCTAAAAAAGCTTATGCTTTTCTCTTTGCATGAAATCAATCCAGCTATCTGCATCTAAAACAGTGAAATGTTCTTTTCCTTCTAGAGTGTCTTTTTAGCCAGTTCTGGAGCTCAAACCACTGTTAAAACCTATTATTCTAATTACATTATCCCAATGCACAAACCTTGCCATCTCCCTAATTTCCTCCTGCCTGCTCTTTCACTTCTCTAGGCCACGTCCCAAAAATTTAGCTTTCTAACACGATCACATTATTCTGCTCCAACAGCATCTTCCCCATCCCTCTATTTTCCAAGCAACATCTCAGCACACAATTTTCCAGCCTCATCCTCCCCCAGTTTTACTTGGACTTCTGTCATTCTCCACTTCACAAACAGTTTCCTACCTGCTTAGAACCCATTTCTCCCCCAGCACTGATTCTTCAGTGGTAGAAAACATTTCAGGCCACAGTGGATGCTCTTTCAATGGAGATAACATCAGCTTTTCAAAGCTTACCAACAACCATAGCTCAGTTTCTCTGCTAGAGGAAACTCTTCCTCAACAGACTACTTATAGCTTCACAAACTACTACAGAAGACCCTCAACTCTCTACATTTATCCCTCATACCCTTTCCTGGTCATTAATCACTCCTTCCATCCGAGAAGGCAGGAAATTGCAGACAGATGGGTCCCTTTCAAGGGCCTGTTGACACCCTGAGAGCTTCCCTCATCTTCCTTCAAATTGTCTTCTTCTGCTTCTCCCCATACCCTAAAATCAAAGCTCATCTCCTGTGTTGTGCCCATCTGTATCTTCTCCATTGTTCTTTTTTTTCCCTTTCAGAAGTTAATTGTCTAAATCACAAAAAATTCTACTTAGCTGAATGGAGTGCATGCAAACTCAATGGATCTGTGAACCCCTGTTTCTGCTGCTCCTGTTCAAACATTTAAAGCAGCAGCAAACATCCTACCTCATCCCTGAGTAGGGCCACTGCAATAGAGTTACCTGACTCTTACATAAAGCACTCCAGAGCATTTCTTGGGACACTTTCTGCACTGAGGCAGCTGCATCTGCCTCCCAGATCACGGCTGGAACAGCTCTTTAAACCAGGAATCAAACATTTGTCTTTAAAGCATTTCAGTGCTTGAAAGAGAAACATCGTACATCAATGGCAATTAACGGGGAGGAGACACCTCCTTGTTCCACACGAAACCTTGTCAGTGATTAACACCTTCAGGAGGCTCCTGCTTGAGTGGAAATTGCGCACCTTGGGATCTCGGCTGTCAATCTGCTCAGCGGGGGAAGGGGTCAGAACGGTGAAAAAACCGCTATTTGGGCTTTCAAAAATGTTTCTCTTGCAATTCATTATCCCCTTGAGTTTCCGTTCTAGTTAACAAGTGGTGAAGCTGCCACACTCCTGATTTTCCACAGACCTGTCCTCAGTAAAAGCTAAGACAGTTTCAGGAACAAAAAGCAGTATCTGATATTCAAGTTCCCTTCACCGTAACTTTATAGCAGCCAATAAAGATCATCTCATGGCAAAATATTGCCAAGATTAATTTTAAAACCACCTTCCTAGCTGCATTCTCCATCTGAATGTGTCAGAAGATAGCATTTCTGTTCTGAGGAATTCAGACAGACTAATGCTTGGTTTCAGTCCTCAGGGGGAAAGGCAAGATCATTAAATTTCCCATGAGTATCAGTAAATATTTTTCACCTGATAGTCAATAACCCCAAAGCATTTCCTCTCTATAATGTCAGAACATCAAAGATTAATTTCACACATATGGCTCTGGACACTTCAATGATTATCAGTGATAAAATCCCCATAATTGGTTCTGAAAGGAAAATACTTGAGCCTTTGAGACTACCCTCTGACTTGCCTCCCTGCAGCACGTTCAGTGCCCAAAGAACTTCACCAAAAATCCTATGGTGATGCCCTCCATGCAACTGAGGAGATTCAGCAAAGAGGAGAGACATGGAACCCAAATCTCTCCAGAACAGAAAAATACAGTTTTGAACACACAGGGCCCAAGAATACACAGGGCCCATTACCAGAAGTGAGGGTCAAAGAAGACAGAGGAACAAGGCACTTTTACACATTTTTATATTTGGTGCGGAATATGTGTCCACCATGTTGTCATTATCTTGGTGCCTAAGCAAGTCAATTGGCAAGGCTCTCATCACAGCCTTTGACACTTTCAGAATGCAGACAGTTCTGGTTGATATTTTAGTGTAGAAAATGTCACTGAAAATGACATACCTCCAAGAAATTTTCTGATTTTGACTAACTGTATTTTCTAACTGAAAATTCTTCTGACAACTTTCTTCCTCCTGACAACTTTCTTTCCCCAAGTGGCTCTAATATTAATATTTAATGCCTTATGTGTCTCAGTGGTGTTTTCAATTTACTGACGTCATCTGTCCTATGTAAACTCAACACAGAGGGTGAATATTTAAGACTATGTGTCATCCTTCTTCTTCTGTCCTTATTGCACTACTGCATTCATTCCCCATCCTTCATTATACCATGTATTGCTACAATGAAATATTTTCATCTCCTAGCAGCTGCTACTGCATAATGTATTTCTGGATCATCTGAGTAGCTTGTTAGGAGGAAAATTTACTAATGAGTTAAAATTTAATTTGTCTTGTGTCATCCCAGTTCAGACATCAACCACACAATGCCATATATTTAAGCAGAAGCCCAAAATTACAGACATCTTTTCTCTTCTTTGAACTCTCTCCAGCAACCATCTCCACATATGTCCTTATTTAAACAAAATGATCTCTATATGAAGGATTAAGTGCAGGTTTCCTGAGTAACATTTTTTAATGAGATGCTGATTCTTTTGTACAATAGTCTCTGTTTCTCATAAAATTTCTCGAAGTATTTCTTTCCCCTACTTGCTCATAAAGGTTTGTTTCACACCAAAATTTACCTTGCCAAATGCAAGATTTCTCAGAAATCACTCTTTCTGCCTGGCCTTTCAATACCTCTGTGTCAGAAGGGAATAGAGATAGATTCTTCTTCTGCTTGCCTCAGAGCAGTTCTTGGCTTAGATGAATTCTGATTTATGTGAGCGGAAAAGGCACAGACTCCACATTTCTCCTCAACTACTTCATCCTGAGAGGGTGCCAGATGCAATGGAGATAGGAGATATGGGAAGGATAGAGAAAGGCAGGCAATGAAATTTTCTTCTCTTTGTGTGTGCATTTCTCTTTCAGTCTGACAGGAACACTGGTGATCTCTTAACTCTTTTTGGAAGGACCTTTGGAAAGCAGTTTGGGGTTTGTTTTCTTATTTCACTTCAAAGCCATCCCTCAGATGCTTCACTGATAAGCCTGCCTTAAGAACTGAATAGCACTAAAGAAAATTGGTGCTGCTGTACCCAGGACAGACACTGACAGCAATTTTAAAAGGACATGCACAGCCGTCAAAACACAGGCAGATGATCCAGAGCACAAACATTTCCTGGAAACACTTGTTACACTTAACATCACCTTAGAAGTTCTAGGAAACATCAGAATCTCTTTGGTTAACTCTGCTTTAAGAGAAATGTGATGTTCATTTGCACTACAGCAGTATTTCACCTCCACTGTTTGCTGTGCTGAAAACACAGGTGCAATAAAATTGCCGAGACAGAGATGCTTCCCAAGGAGGGCTGGAAGGGAGCAACAGCCAAACAGGACAGGACAGCAGCACAAAGCAATTCTACATGGGACAAAACTAAAAGGAGACCTTGAGAAGCAAGTGAGAAGCACCAGAAACATTTATTTTCTCTCTGAATCCATGCACAGATCAGGCAAACCATCAGTATGAGCGTGAATTGTTTCACTGCCTCCTGTGTGTACCTGTACCTTGTGTACAGACAAACTTTTACACTGCAATGACATCCTTGTGCCTGTACTTGTGCAGCTGGCAGGCAGGAAGGGATGTGGCAGGTGGCCATAGCAGGAGCACCACCTTCATGCTGAAGCCTCCAGGTGCTCCCCTCTGGAAGGAGTGTTGCTGCCAATCCCTGCAGGATCCCGTTTAATTGCTGCCCTAGGAGCTCATGTTTGACAGCATCAGTGCAGGCTGCCCTGGCTCATGGGCTGACCTGCTCATCATGACACTTATTAGGGTTATGTTCACCCTCCATTAATACAGAAACACTTGCCTTCCCCGCCCTTCTGCATCAAGGGAAAGCATCAGCGCTCACACACCTACACACAGGTGTGTGTGGCTCTCTCCTCGTGTGTTTACTGTTTATCCTTTTTTTTTTTTCAGGAATCACACTCAGAATGTGTTGCTGTCTGAGCTGTCACTGCCTGTCACGTTACAATGAGATCTCTGCTTTCAGAAGCCAGTTCAGGTTGTTTAATCATCACTCCCCTCCAAGCTGTCCATCACAGGGCAGTCGCCAGGCAACAGCATCAACAGACAGGGCTGTGGGTGGCTGATGAGGAGGAGGAGGAGGATGCAGCACACATTGGCAGGGAGGAAGAGCTCACGTTCCCATGGGAGAGGGAGCAATGGGAGCTGCTGAGTCTCTCTCTATCTGATGGGATCCCAGCCTGCAGCATCATCAAAGTAACCGGGATTTCAGCCATTGCTGGACCCAGTGTTTGGGAGGGAAAAAAAGATGCCAGGAGCCTGGTGCATGGCACAGGAGTGCAGAGCTGGGTCTCCTCAGCTCTCAGAGGGGTCCATGGTCCAACTCCCTCCATCACAGACAGGATAGCAGGGCCCTGCCATCATGCCCTGGCCACAGCCACGGGCACAGACTGGGGTATCAGACAGCTGGAATCAAGCACATTCACTCCTTTAACAACTTGAAAATTAGTTCTTTTGGAGTGGATGACAAGTTTCTGGAGAAAAAAGAAAGATCACATGTCATCTTACAACAGTTGAAAATAAAATGGAAGGCAACACCAAACTGGAAGCTTTTTGTCCAAAAGATGAGCTGGAGAATATTTTTGTTCATTTTTGTTGTTTTCAAGGATACACAACGAACAGTCATTTGCTATTGAAACAAACACACAGACCTATGTCAAAGCATCCTTCAGTTACAATAGTCTAAATATTTACTACTAAACTTCATCAGCTCATCTGTAGTGACACAAGGTCACTGGATCCAGGCTGAGTCCAGATCTATGTAGGCCAGATCTATTCTCTTCTCATCTCTAGCCCAGGCTCTGTCACTCTTAATGTATTGAGGGGATGTGTGGAAACATGAACACAAATGAAGTGGAGAAGGTGTAGTGCAGTCCCTCCCCATGGTTCAATCCTCAGCCAGAGTAACATCTCAGGGAGTAATCACTCCCCAAACTTCTCTAACATGGTGGCATTTCACCAAGGACCTGTGCATATTGAAATTAAGTTTAATGTATATCGTGCTTTGCTGCTGTGTCTCTTAATAAGGTGTTTAGCCTGTCCTATAAAAAACAAAAGCAAACTATTCTAAAGTTTCAATCAAAGATCTCACTTTTATTTGCAAATAACCATTTCCAAAATTTGATTTTATATGATTCCAATAATGATTACTTTAAAGATTTTATCTTTCATCTACAGGAATGTATTTTTTTCTTGAAAAACTGAATTGAAAGCAATGGAAAGCAAACTAATATTCTATATCATGTTCTTTGGCATGCAGAGCTTGATTTTCAGCATAAGTATTCTTTTTACATCAGAAAAATATATTTACGCTTACGTATAAGTAAATACTTAGTAAGGTCCTCAAATACTCATTTGAATAGTAAATGGAATTCACTTGTCCTACGTTTGTTTTCAGAGAATATTCGGTGAAAGATAGTGGCACAATTTTTGGCCAAGACAGGGCACATTAAGCTGTTTCAAAAGATTTAAACTGACCCAGTGACACACACAGAAAGGGAGCATATAACCTCTTTCATCTACTGAAATTATACTTTGTAGTTAGAAGAAAAATTTTCCAGGAAAAGTACAAATGATTAAACAGTGTCCATTTCCACATTAGTGAGGAATTTCTCAGTGCTTCCTGAATTAGGAACTTTATGATTACTTCACCCCTCCCATAAAAAAAGTGCACCTGAGAATATCACATATTGAGCAGGGAAAATTTATGGAGATAAAAACATGCCTCCAATTGTTATATAAAAGATTCCCCTTGAATTATTTTTCCCCCACCTTAAATTTAGTGGGGGAGGTGAGAATGAGGGGAAAAAGAGAAGCAGTTGAGAAATGACATGGGATATCTCTGTTGGATTACCTATATAGCCTGAGACTTTTCTAAGGAGCTTTTCACTTCCTCCTGAAGAAGTGCATGAAAATTATCGGCAAGAGCTCATGGCACTGCTGTCCTTACACAATCACCAGCAAAGGTGACCTCAAACCTCATTCAATTAGGATGTGAACACTGACACTGGGCTGGGACAAGGTGGCGTAAGTTATCAAAAGCTTCCCATTTGTAGGCAAACAGCTTCCACCCAAAGCCCAGATGAGATGAGGGGGTTATCTCTGGAGTTTTCCCAGCAGGAAAGGAAAAATCACAAGGTCCATGACTCCCTTGACCTTCTTGCCCCTGCAGAAGCAGTTCTGCCCCAAACACGGCACAGGGAGAGCACACAGGAGGCCCTGTCCTGGTTTGGGCTGCTCCCGTTGGAGATGCTTGGCATTGACACCCCCCAGAGCTGCTGGAAGAGCTGCAACTTCCCTCCTTCTTCCATCTGAATCTCCAGCTGTTTGCTCAGGCTCCTGCTCCCCACTCACCCCACATCAGGGGCACCTCAGCACAGCTGCCCTGGGGGTGTCCCTGCCATGGCAGCTCCAGCAGCCAGCGCGCAGTCACAAGAGAACACTCCTCCACTGAGAGACATGATGGGAGGTTAAATTAAGTTCTTACAGACCCTCTAAAAGGAAGGAATTACATTTTAGGACATATCCTAAAATATCCTGTTCCTTCTGAAAGTACTTTTATGGTCCCCAAGGAGAGAAAGTACAGTACTAAGTAAAAGTGTTATTGTGTTACCAGCACTGAGAATTAGGGATTAAGGGCTCTTACATTAACTATTGTTTGATTTAACATACAGCCAAAAAAAATTCCAAGCGGCACAAAAATCATTTTACTGCATCAACTTTTATATGCATTTAAAATTCCAAAATAATTACTTTATCACCCAGTGCTGCCATTTGAATTGGAATCAAGGTCCATTTTCATTTAACACAGAAATGTCAATTAGAGCTCTGGGAGTCATTGATTTTTTGGTTTGCTGGACAGGTATAAAAAATAATTGAGAAAAAAAGCACCTTGTGTCAGTCTTAATTTTTTTTCCTCCTTGGAAATGTAAACCTGAATGCAGCTTTGCATCTGGATGAACAGAATCTAGTACACAGAGCTTTTAAGATAACAGCAGTTACCAAAACATAGGCAAAAACAGTTTGAGATGCTGTGCAATTCCCATATCTGGACATCAGGTAGGACACAGTTCCCACAGGATGCCCTTACTCTGTGAAGCAGCACTCAGAAGTAATGCCATCTCAGGTGTCCAGCACACTGAATCAAGGTTTTTGTATCACTGGATCATTTTAAAATGTAGAATATAAGAATCGGAAATCTGTTCCAAAAATGCAGCCTGATTCAAATCAAAAAAATGTTGCATTTAAACTTTCACGATTTGGGCTATTTCCCAGGAGCCTTGGAATCAAAGGAAAATCAGTGAACCTACAAAATGCTCTGGCCAAGCTACAAGAGCATTTTCCAGAGAAAGAAGTCTTTAATGGGGCAGTTTCGTTCCCCTGGCCGGAGCTCTGCACAACATGAGGGCTGTATTCACTCTGACATGGTATGAAAAGCCCAGAGGACGTGAGATTGTCCAAGGCCAATGCTGACCTTGCAGCCCCTTCATATGTAAAGCTGTGTCACAGCTGAATGGGTCTCTAACCCCTCCAGAATGAATTCAGGACTTCTGACCTCCTGGCTTCCCCCTCTGGACTGACTTCACCGTGTTCGCCAGGTTAGGGAAATACAAACGTCGTATCTGAAGCCAGGAGGAAAGGGAGAAACCCATTTTCTGTTATAAAGTAGTGTATTAAGAAGATTGAAAGCTATAACCCGATTGCTTTACACAGTTTATAGCCTCGATATTGCATGAATGCCAGTTGCAACTGTCAGAGCTCTTCCATTATTCTCCTTAATCTCCCCTTGTGATGGGATTTGCATATCCCACCTGTCAGTGGCAGAAGCTCCTCACCATCTCCCAAACTCTTTCACGGAGACCAGCATCACACAATGACAAGCCTTTCTTCCAGTCCTCACAGATTCTCTTTCACTTACTGCTTTCTCTCAGAGCACAGCTCTTCTTATTAACAATTTCCCATGTATCCTATTTCATATTCTGTGTATGAAAAGCCTATGTTTTATCCAGTCAGGAAGTATATCTAGAGATGGATTGCAACACAGAAGAAAGAAATACTATGCCTGTTGAGTCTTTTTTTTTTAAATCACACACAAGAAAATAAATACAAAAAAAAAAACCTCAAGACCTCTGGTTAAAGGAATAAAGTCCTACTCAGTTACAGGAAATTTAGAGGAGGTTTCATATCTAGATTGGATGTGAAGCAGTTTGTTATCCAACAGTACTAAATATAATCAAGACAAAAATTTGAAACAAGGGACTTTTAGCAATATTTTAATTTGATTTGATTTTTTTTCTGGTCTAAATTCCCATTTTTGTTTCCTCATTTTCATTCAGCCCTTCCAAAGTATATTCTCAGTAGCTCTAGCAAGAGATTAGCCTGAAACAGTCTCAGCATCCGGTGCATTATACTCTTAATACTATTATATATTCTTGTAATTTGTACATAATACAGACTCCATTTCACTGAATTATATTAATGCCAACATCCTCCTTCCATGAATCTTTTTTGGCAGCTGTTTTCAGCACCCTAGGAATCAATCTCAATACGAAGAAACTGACACTGGGGTCATTCCTCACTGTGGGTCTCACTCAGCATCTGGCTCTGGGCTCCACATCCACATTCATTACCTTAAAATTCCTCCTTTATAATGATTCAATTGCCATGGGAAGAAGGGAGTGATGGGCTATCACAGCATCAGGCAACAAAATGCTGGTCACTCATGGGATGATGCTGGCACCTCTGACAGTTTTACTTTGGAGCCACAGTTCTGCCAACAAGAGAAAGGCAGAGGCTATCAACTATGTCCTCTTGCATGAACATGACATTTGGGCAAAGTCTCCAAGTGAGATGTAAAAAAAACATTTTTATTATGGTTCCCCATTCTGGACTGAACAGAACACTGGCAATTTAAGGTACTTTAGCCATGCCTTTACTGCCTCACTTGCAAAAAACAATATATTTGTTATCATGTTCATTCATCAAAAGCAAAAATCAGATTCAAATTCGAGTTCTCAGGAACCTGACTCCTAGAAATTCAGAGTTCACTGTCCAAAACCTGTTGTACAAGCTGATACAGAAAGAAGAGTGCTTGCTTGATTTAACAAACCAGAGGCTGAAAGGGAATATCATCACTGCCTGTAAAATAATTCCAGGGAATGTAAGTGCCAGGGAGGGAAAATAACTTCAATTAAAAGGAACAAAAAATGAAAAAAAAGTTAATCTAAATTGCCCAATGCCAACATTAGAACAGAAATCAGAGTAGTTTCCAAGTCAGAAAAAAGGCTTGGAACAGCTAGCCAAAAAGGAAGAAGGAAATAGAAGGGTGAAGAATGGAAGGATGATAGACCCTCAGCTGTTTGTACATGTTTTAGTTTGATCAGTCATGGCTGTTGGATGCAGTACTATGTGCCATTCTTGAAATTCCTCATTTTCACAAGTAGGTCTGAATACTTCAGCTGAAAATCCAACAAGAGTTTATTCACAATTGCTTTGTCCAGGACGAAATACAGAGCATTGGAAGTACATAGGTGCATCTTTATTCTGCCTTACCTGTGCCCACTTTGTCCTGTCAGTAACATTAAGTAACATCTTGCAAGCAACACTAATGCAGTTTCATCTTGCCTAAAAGCTCTCCCATAAGAGACCTAACTCTTCCCCTGTCTGTTGTAATATGCTGACAAGAG
The DNA here is from genome assembly GCF_000277835.1 of Geospiza fortis. Taxonomy (NCBI): domain Eukaryota; kingdom Metazoa; phylum Chordata; class Aves; order Passeriformes; family Thraupidae; genus Geospiza; species Geospiza fortis. The sequence continues at coordinate 2,706,338 of NW_005054300.1, read as the reverse complement.
CAATGATGATCTTGCAGGCTTCATCCTGCACTGGACCCTTCAGCTGTATCAATTTCTGCTGCGGATGGAATAGAAAACCTGTCTGGCCATGGTTGTTTTGAGACACCTCTGTGTCTCCATCAGTCTGATGAGGATCTGCTGCTGTAGAGGACCTATGAAAGCTCAGCTTTGTCTTTCCCACCATATAAATCACAGAAGCTTGAACCAGCTGTTTAAAGGTATCACGCTCACGTAAATGCCAATGCCCAGGTACAAGGCCAAGTACATGCTCAAATTCTCTGCCACACAATTTGAGATCTACACCAACATCCAGCCCAGGAAAGCACTTTGTCCAGTGTAAGGCAACAGTAAACTGCTATGATAATAACTGACTGAAACCCATGCTTTCTTTCAAAGCACCATATTATAGCACCAGCTGTAGCACCAAGGCACTTACTCAATCTCCTTTACCTTTCAACCTCCTCCAATTATTTTTTTTTCTTTCTCCAGAATACTTTCGAAAGTATTAACAAATAAGGCACTGATCTTGCTCCAAGCCAGCTTAGGACATAAGCAATCTTCATTTTTTGTAAGCTCTGAAAAGCATCTCTATCCCAAAAGCTCATTATGGACATCACCTAGAGACTTCCTTCTCTCCATTAAAGCCAGGTCTCTCTTTTAGCTCCACACATAAATCTGTGCTAGCTCTTTTTCCCTGGTCTATAACACGGCATTAAGGGAGCTACAGAGACTCCAGACCTACAGTGTCAGGACACACTGCATCAGCAACACGCTTGGGATCTCCATGAGCTAGGAAACCTGCCAACTTCCACACCGTTGATGACATTTTTCAGTGGTGCAAAAAGGCAGGAGATCTCACTTGTGTATCTTGCAGCAGAGATTTGAGAAAGATTTCAGGTCATGTGAACTTTTACTCCAGTTTTATAGGGGCCAGTGGAAAGATGCTCAGGATGCATCAATGCAGGTAAGTACTGCCAGGACCCATTTACAGACTCAGGCTCTTATTATATTGTCAGAATGATTTCAGGCAAGGTGCTGGCTTGGGCCAGTTAACACTTCCTTGGATCATCCCAGCCAGTCCAGCACTCAGTGCAACCAGGACCCTCTCTTCAGCACCCACTTTTGCTGCAGCTGCTCTTCTCTGTCTTGCAGACTGAAAGAGCTCAGGATTGTGGAGATGCAGGTCAGCTTTGTGTGGCCTCACTCACCTGCACTGGAGTCAGAAAAAGCCTGAGGCCTTCCTGTATTTTAACATAACACTGGATACACTCCTGATTTCATCCTCATCAACCATTTGACAAGCCAGTCTCGCTACACCTATGCTCTCCTCTGGGGAACTCCTGCTGACTCCATCAGTGAAACAAGGTACAGAGGAGAGATTAGAGAATATGTGAACTGTGTCACTACAGATGAGCAAAGCATGCTCCAAGTGTCTGGATATAAATGTGAATCTGGAGAGCAAGCTGTCCAGGGAGTACCTAAAATCATTGATGAGCCAAAATAAGCACTTATCTTAAAAAAATTATGTTGATGGAGTTAAACTTGGACAACTTGTACCTGTGGCTTAGCATACAGTGAATTCAGAGCAAAATGCCATCAGTTCAGTGGTGCACACATTCAATATAAAATCACAGCCAAGCCTGAGAGAAGCTGCAAACACCCAGAAGAATCCCATACAGAATTCAGGAGTCCTTTCTCTTCCACAGCAGCATTGCAATTATATCCACACCACAACCAAAATAAGGATACAAGGAACCACAGTGAGGCTGACAGGATAATGTACACTGCAATACAAAAACTTGATGGTGACAATGCTTTAATTTTCCAGTTTTTCCAGTTAACAGGATTTCAAATGTTTTGAGCTTTATTTTTGTTCTTCCTGTCTTCACACAGATACTGCAAACTATGATCTTCTTCACACTGTCCCTCTGCCTGGCAAAGGCAAAAGTTGTTTGACAGCAGCACTTGCAGAGCACACAAGAATGAAAACGAGCAGAGGTGTGTTGCATCCCTGTGCCACAGCATGGCAACTCCAGCAGGAAGCCAGCAGCTGCTGCTCTTGGAGTGCAGGGCACTGGGGTTACACAGCATCCTCACAAGCAGCACATTGGGATCCTCTGCAACTTCCATGCAGGCAAAACTACGTATTCTGTACCCTAAAGGAAGCATTTCACCCCAAGCCCATCCCATTCCCAACTCCAGCACTGATGGGAACCCAGAACCTCCACACAGTGACAATGGGTTGGTGCCACCTTGAGCTCCCTCTGAACACACACCATTGCTTCAGCTGAGCCTGGACAAGCCTGCTGTGCATCCAAGTCCTGCTGGGACCCAGCTTCAGTCTGTGTTGTGAGGGGGCTGCAAGCAGAACACAAAATAGAACAGCACAGCCTGGGCCCCCGCAGTAAAGGGGGGAGCATAATATCCCTGTACACGATGCAACCTGCAGCTCTTTGGGAAGGACAGTCACAAAATGTTTCCCCCTGAAAACATTTGTACACCAACACACTCAGAAAGTAAATCACTCCCTGACAACAGCAGCCCACACTACTACCACAGTGGGCAGAAACACACACACAATATATATGTACCTAAACACATATATAACAATAGATGTGTCTTGAAAAATCTACAGGTGAAACATAATGGCAGTGATAGACCAGAGAAACCGCTGCCTGCTGGATGGCTTTTTACATCAGAATCTTTTTTCTTTAGCAAATGGGTCACTTGAAACCAGTGTCAGTCTCAATTCAATTTGTATGAACAGACCTGAGTTCCTACAAGGCAGCTTCTATTCACACAACTATTTAAGAATAGCCTAGCTGAGTTGTGAAGAAAAGGGAAAGTCCTTCAAAATGGAAATGACAACTATTCCCTTGTCAGTTAATTGATTAAAAACTTCCTGATGAGACCATAAAACCATGTCCCAATTAACTAGGGCTGAACCCCACAGTGAAGTCCTTACGACATCCGCTGCAATTTAAATTGAGTAGCTCAGTACAATCTATACCAAAAGGAATTCATAATGACTAGACTATAATTTCAAAATGTTATCAGTCTCCTAGTACTGAAAGCTGAGAGGGAGGCCAAAGATTTTTGCCAAGCAGCCAGGAACCTTCTGGCATTACATCTGCAGACACCTTAGAGGAGAGCCTGAGTCCCTGTTTCTCTTGGGAACTTGTATGGGCAACAGTCACGGAGTGGTGGCATCCCTTTCTCTCTCATTAGCATTCTGCTTGGTGTCTCTAAGAGGCAAAGTTGGAGAATCCGGACAGACAGATCCCTCCACTTCTGCTGGTCCACAAGCAGAGTTAAGGGCAGGCAGAGAGCACTCCAAGCAATTTCCCCTTGCCTTCCCTGGGCCTCAGCCCTCAGCTCCAGGTATGACAGCAGCAGAGGCTGGAGGGATACAGTGCCCAAGTTAACCTGGTAACTTTGATGTCATGACTATGGCTCCAGCCTGGAAATCAGTTCCCTATTTCTCTGGCTAGTTTTGTTCTGCTTGGCTCAAGTCACAGCTGTTCTGATGCTATTCCTGAGACACATGCAGGTTATGAGGAAGAAACAAAACTCTCCTGCTTAACACCTTGATGGCAAGAGGCAAAAAGCAGCTTTATCCCCTACACAGAGACACCTCGGAGGCAAAGTCCTGAAGCCCTCCAGCATCTCTACATCAGCAGGGCCTGGGGATGAGCCCTTGGGCTGACGTGGGCCCTCACAGCTGGCAGGAGGAGAGGCAGGAGCAGAGGGGCTTTCCCTGGGCATCCTTCCAGCTGAGCCTGCCAGGCTGCCCGTGAGGGTTATCCCGGGGAGAAGGCTGCATGCGAAGGAGCATCCATCCCCCTAAGGAGACCCTTCCCGTCGCGCCGCGGGCGGGGACAGCGCTGGATCCCGCTCTGCTCCGGGGCGGGGGACACGGGGGCCGGGAGGGGGATGCGCTCAGCGGGCGGGCGGGCAGCGGAAACTTTTTCTACTCCACAAGAATGGCCCTTTTGAAGCCCTTCTGCCCCACTGCACACTGCTAAGCGAAGCCAATCCCCGGCGCCCGGAGGCGCAAAATCCCCTTCGAAGAAGAAAAACCCAGCACCCCCCACCCCCGATCACACACACACAGACGGGGGAGCGGGGAGGGAAGAAAAAGAAGGGATGGCGGGGGGAATAAGGGAAGCACGGAGGAGCCGCCCCCGCCCGCGGTACTCACGCTGCTGT
>NW_005054300.1:2697731-2701969 GCF_000277835.1 Geospiza fortis | reverse complement strand
CTCGGGGACGGCGCTCCCCGGCCACTTTCTCTGGCTCCCTCGGCACTCGCCGTGTCTCCCAGCCGCTGAACTGCATCCCCGCGGGAGCAGGGGCGAGGGTCGCCTGCAGCCCGGCATCCTCCGAGCCGGCCTCTTGCCCTCTCTCACCTCCCTTCTCCCCGAGGAACCTCCTTTGCTCCTTTTCTCCTCTGTCGGTCCTCAAGTGCATCAGTAATCCCTGCTGCGGCTGCTGCTGCGGCTGCACCTTGGAACGGCAGGATCTGCAAGTTATTTCTGCACCGGTAAAGCCATAAGTGAAGAGGAAAAGCCATGTCCAGTACAGGAGAGCAACGTGCCAGGCTGGGTACCAGCCAGCAACTTTTTCCATCGCTGCCGACTGCTGATGAGTGCGAGGGAGAAAGAGCAAGAAGGAGAGCGCAGGAGCGAGGGAGCCGGGCGCTGCCGATTCAGCCGCCGCGGGGTAAACACGGCGAGAACTCCACGTAAACTTTCAGACTCTTCTGTGCTAGACGCAGCCGAGGGGTACAGGAGATTACTTTCTTCCCACCTCTTTTCCTCCCCTCTTGTTTCTTTTATCTTCTTTTGCACTTTTTCTTTTCGTGTTTTTTCCCCCTCTCTTCTTTCTTTTCTTTTCTTTTTTTTTTTCCCCAAGACTGGTGTTGCTGATGAGGCTTGTGATGGAAGGCAAAGCCACAACCACACGGGGGAGGAGCTGATTTGAAATCAGAGAGAGAGGGAGAGAGAGAGGAGCGAATCGTGGCTGGTGATTTCTGCCGGCTGCCTCTGTGGAAGTCTCAGCTCGCTCCTCTCCCGCTCGCTCTCTCTGCTCCCTCTCACTTCGCCGCTTCTGCATCACACTCCTCCCGCAGCCAGGCCGCCCCGCGTGCCGTGAGTGGCTGCTTACTCACTCCCCCTCTCTCGCACGCGCTCCAACGACGGACTTACCCCAACTTTCAAACTCGTATCATCCCATCCCTTCCTCCCCTGTGCTTCCCGTCAGCTCAAACCCCTAAAGCCTGCTCCCCAGCCTACTGAAACCTCCGCACAGCGTCTGGAAGCAGATGTGCAAAGTGAAGGAACAGTACGTGCGTGTGCGTATAGTCTTCCCAGAGGAAATGTTTTAATTCGAATAGTTAAGTGGCCTTAGAGGTCTGAGAAAATAACCCTTTCGTTCTCCCTCCTGACAGGTGTAAGTGCACTGGAGTTGCTCAGAATAGGCACCTGTGCTTGCTTTTACAGAGGGAAAGTCGCATTTCTGCCCTCTGTTCCCTCCCCCGCTTGTGCTTCACTGTACTGTCGTGTACAGTAGCTGCCGATGCTTAAATAAATCACTCATGCACGGCAGAGATGTGCCCACATAAATGCTGATGGAGACAGGGACAAGCTTTTGGAAATGAAATGACAGCACTTGGTGGAGAGGGAGATTCCCTTCCAGCGGTTTATCAGCAGAAAAAAAAATCCTTGTTGCTTTAGCTGTCTCTCAGGCTTTTAGGACCAGCAATTTCTCCCGCAGGAGCTGTGCTCCTCTCCGTAGATGTCCTCCCCGCAGGGGGAGCAGTAACAGAGGTGGCCGGAGGAGATCACCCAGCGCTGCCTGCAGAGCCCGGTGCCTGCTGGCCACGGGAGCTGCTGGTCCTGAGCACGGACAGCACTGCTGGTTACTGCCTACACAGCAGGACCGGGCCCTGAGCTGTGACAGGCACTTCCCAATGCCCACGGCCATGAAAACTGGAGGGAATTGAAAGCTGTGCCCCTGGAATTTTATTCCATCCCTGTCTGCCTGCTCCCACTCATTCCCATTTGATTTACGGGAGAGTTTATTTTTTAATTAATATTTTTAACATTTCCTTCCTGACACGGAAGACTTTATTGATTTTCTTTTTCTTTTTTCTTTTTTTTTTTTTTTTTGGCAGGGCATTTCAGAAAACGATTTACAGATTTGTTCCACATTCTTCTAGAGATTTCACTCAAATGCTCACTGGTGACACGTCTTGGGATATTAGCACAGGACCAGAGGTGAAGGGAGACTCACAGTAATTCAGGCTGGGCATAACTTCATGCTGCTTACAACAATGATGGATTGTCTGCAGTGTAACCACCTGACCTCAGCTAAATCTAGCAATTAACTGCATACCTGTTTCCACATCTCCCAGCTAAATGGTTACGATTAGTTACAGCCTGTCGGGTAATAACAACAATTAACACTCACGCTTAAACAGCTCCTTTCCTTTACTAAGCCCCAAACTCCTCACAAAGGCCACTTTTGGAGGAAACTGAGTCAAAGCATGATCAGCAGAGTAGTAATGATTGGAGGTGGAGCTACCTTGTTATCAGCCCAATCCTTTATCTTCTGTTCAACAGATTGAGCAGGTGGATCTATCCCAGAGGATCAACTAAAAAATGTCACCTTCCCAGCACAAGTCTCTTAAGGAGGCTTTAATCTAAAGGAATGAAATTCAGGGATCAGTAGGTGAGACAGAAAAAGAACTTGGAAGAAGGAAATTAGTAAGAGGTCAGAGGAAATTTCTCTTGGGATTGTTATAGAGGTTTGCATGTCAATGAGTGGCTAAGGCTAAGGAGAGAAACAATATAGCTGTCTCATTTAGGCAGATGATTATCTCTGCATTGTGATGAGTGGCCATCGAGTGATAGGGATGGAGCACACCTTTTGCAGTGTGCACACATTACACCCACCGAGCTCTTCAGCAAATGCTCAAGAATCAGTCATGGAGAGAAAACACTGAATCCAACTTGAGGACCACAGACACATTTTCCAGCATAGACCTTGTTGTGGGTGGACACAGGACAGACACATACAGCATGAGCCTTCCCCTGAGCCCTGTTTTCAGGAATTATCAATTTAGGAGATTCAAACAACAGCAGAAACTGCACTTGATCCCTTACTTTTAGTAAGTAATAATGTAGTAGGACTTTTAATGGACCTGTCTTCCCAAAATTTGTCTAATCAGTATTCATACTCTTGGTGACTGAGGCAAGCTGTGATAGTCAAGCTTACAATCTGATTATGTGTACTTTTGAATACTCGTGGTCTGCTCTTATCTGAGAGAGACATTTTAAATCGCTGTAATCTAATCTTGCTGCCAGCCATCTTTTGCCACAGATGATGTGATGATTGAGCCGTCAGAGATAAGAAAGCGGAGTCTTTGGCACAAAAGAATAATCTGCTGTCCTTTGATGTAAGGGATAGCTTTCTCAGTTGGGAGCAGGCACCGAGTTCCTGTACTCAGACAAAAAGAAGCTGCTGTGATGTGACTGAACTCCATGGCTGTGCCCAGAGACAGGAAAGGCTGCTTTCATTGGTACCCAAACCTGAGGCACCACCTGATCTGATATTTCAGTACCACATGTGCAGCTCCAGCATCTGGTGAGAGGGTGTTTTCCGTGAGAGCTGCTACACTACCTGGTCAGGAGACTGTTCTGTTCCACATGTCCAGTATTGCCTGAGGAGAAGGGATATGAGCAAGCTGTAGGACCCATGGAACAGGAGGCAGGTGTAAAACATGATACCATGAGAGCAAATTAAAACTGCAGCTTTTAGCTGGCCTCTTCAGCCTCTGCCTTTGCCAGGATGAGCAGTGGCTGAGGGTTTTCATCTGCACCAGGAGGAACTACCTCAAAGCCAGAGATCTGCACATACACACGAGTGTTGGGGGAGTTTCTTGCTTCTGGGTTCAGGAAGAATAAACTAGAATTAGGGAAGGGAGTAGATGCCATTTCTAGGTATATGTTGCAGTGGAGCAAGCATCTTCCTCAGGATTTATATAGCCTTGAGAAGAGAAGCAGGAACAGCTTGAAACGCGGATGAGTACACAAATCTTCACTTGGGACTGGGCAGGTTCTGAGACAGGTGGAAATATGGGCTTGGTCAAGGACATAAATCCTTATGACAGTGATTGCAATAATCTGCCATCTGCAGGAATCCTTTCCCCTGCAGTGTTTCATACTCGCAATCAGAGACTACTTTTATGAAAAATGTGCTCCTGTGAGACTTCCTGGCTCCACAGCATTCCTGTCTCCTGAAACATGCTAGACGATGCACCCTGTGTGATGGAAGCACCTCAGGGACTATGCCAACACTGCCTGTGCTGTGATGGAGTAGGAAGGGAGAAGAAGGAATGAAAGAGGATACAGAGAAAGGAAACAGAATTGGGTGGGCTTAACCAGCTGAGTTTTTAGTATAAGGCAGGGGCATAATATAGCCTGGCCTTTTGTGAATC
>NW_005054300.1:2691020-2697685 GCF_000277835.1 Geospiza fortis | reverse complement strand
ATAATCAGGATTTTTTGAATCTACACTCATTTTAAATAATGACTTTTCTCAGAGAAGACTGTGTAATGAAGGGAGACCAAGAAGAACACTGCTCCATTGATTCCTATCAAGCCATGGTGAGTGATGAATGCTGTAGTTTGACATTACACATAATTCCCCCAAACAGAATCTCTGTTAAAAAACAAACAAACAAACAAATCAGGATACAACAGGTCTTGTTGCAGTTTCCCTTGGGGGGAAAAAGTTACTTTCAGCTGTAAATATCACAAAAAGTTGAGTGTTTGTTTTGTTTTCTAAATAGGGTTTGGATGCTTCATTCTTTAAATAAAATAGGGACTAATTATATATATATCAAACCAGCTACTGCCTAGTGCTTCTTTATTTCGCTGAACAAATGGAAGTTATTTAGCCATATGGCTTATTTTGTAGCAATAGGTAGATACTTGTTAAATAGGTGTTATTATAAATAAATTCTGTTACTTATACTGGGGCAATGCATTTGACAAAAAGTGACCAAAATATTTGAAAAAAATCTATAACTGAAAGAAAACCTCTATCTTCTTTCCACTGAGTTTCATTTCCCTTCCTCAGACTATTTTTGGAAAGATGATTGAACTATTTATTTTTGACACTAATAATTCCTCTAAATTAATTAACATGAAATCTCTCCTTTGTTATTCCACACAATCAAATGCCAAACCAGTGCTGTCCTAAAATTAGGCTGGTGCAGCTTTTAACAAGGGCTCCCATTCATCTGCAAATGTGTTGCAATTTTGATTTAGTTGCCATAAATATTAACAGCGAGGGCTTTTTGTTCTTGTACTCCCTCTTGCTGCAGCCTGTTGCAAGGACTGAGATTTAAAGTTATCTCAAGAAAAGTACAAGAATTTGATATTTTATAGCTTAGAGCCATTTTATTTTGCTAGGTCCTCAGATGGGGAGTTCATGCATTCATTTATCTGACAAGGAGGCTGGGGGCTGAGCAGATTCAGTCAGTGGGATGGCCTCCAAGTACAGGAAGGTGCTCAGCACCAATGCCTGGTTGCAGTTTCCATCAAATCCTGTTTATATTGAAATATCTAGTCATGCTTATTAGCCAGCAGGTCTCTCTGAGGACAGTAGAACTTGTCTGGATTTTCTCCTCTTGAAGTTCTGTTATGTAATTCCTCTGTTTCACTTCCATTTCTGGATCCAGAGCGTTTTCACACTTCCAACCAACCACAAATGGGACAGCAAACCCCACACTCGTGGTACAGGGTCTGTTTTTACTCTCTGGGTTCAGACCTCCTTCCTGCTCTTACAGCTGCAGATATTCCCTGGGCCAGCTGTGCCCAGGTGACAAACCAAGGGTGGATTTGCCATGGGAGGAAGTGTTGTATTGTATGGTTCAGCAAGGAAGGGAGCACGTTACCCTCTCCAGAGAAGCTCCTACTCCCACTAAGGTGCTGAAGCAATACTCACGTGGCTGCACAACAACCATTTCTGTGCTGGTGTTGAATCCAGCACTATGCCACAATCCTGGGACTGAATCCTGCTTCGTCTCATGTGACATCTGCTCCTCTGCGCTGGTCTTGAATTTCACTGTTGCAGTGATCCTCTCCCCTTGTGATCTGGACGCATCAATCCATTGCCACCCTGTGCTCCTGAGTTTTGCCTCTCTGTCAGGAATTACCATGGGATTTAGGAGCAAAAAAAAACCACAGGCCACAGAAGACAGTGGATGAGAAAATCTGCTGCTTGAAATTCCCAGCTGACATTCTCTCTTGATCAGCTTTTGCAGCCTAAGAAACCTGGAAAGCTGCCCTGAAGAGCTGGTCTTAGATTCTGCTGTGTTTCCTAGTTGGTTGAGTGTAAAGTAGAATTGCAAGAACTGCACTTACATCAGGACTGCACGTACTCAGCTGGTGCTCTGAGCTTGCAGCTGAGGAGAAAACTGAGCTGGAGCTCACAGATAGAATGGGCTGTATTAGAACAACTTTGAAACTAGTAAACATTGGCAAAAGGAGGAAGCCTGAGGTGTATCTTGTAGTCAACTCATTCACCACTGCCAATATGAATGATAACCACAGGGATGACCCAGCAATTGTCACATTTCATCCTGACTGTTTTAAAGCAACCCCATAATACCCAGAAGGTTTTTGCCATCAATAACTAAAATGTATGCTGTGAACACTTCCAACCACATGAAAGGCAAGAATGCGACCAGGAAAAATGAGAATGAATTTAGAAAGTCATGCTTGACCAACCTGAAGGTCTTACAGCTGACTATTTTAACACTGACTATTTTAACACTGGCTCCAGCACAGTCTCATGGTAAACTGAGGATTATGGCAAGTTGGAGCAATTGACAGAGCTGTGGAAGTTGGTTGCATTGCAAGTGACAGCAACTGAGAATCAACTGACTAGAAAACATCTGGGGTTTGCATTGGGGTTTCTCTTTGCAAATAAGGCAAACTGCATATTCTAATGTAATGCTACTACCAGTGGTGGCACTCACTGCCAAACAAAAATTGGAGACTGTTGTGCTATAACATCCTAAATTTGGCCATACTAGAAAAACTGGCCATTACCTGACTCTCTCTATTGTTCCTGTGGGAATGTATCTGTTCTATATCTGACTCTCAGCAAGTTCCTTTATCTTCTTTTTGTTGTGTGGAGATACAAACTGCAAACTTTCCTTTCCCTGACCAACCGAGGGTCTGTGCAGCTATTCACAATCATTTGCAAGTGGCTTACCTGTGTCCACTGAGTAATTTTCATTCCATCATCTTCTAGTCCTTTCCAGTTCCTCAGGAGAATCATGGCTGCTGGATGCCTCTGATTGTCTTTGCAGCCTTGCAAATCTGCAATTTGAAGCAGACTGATCAAGTGCAGATAATAGTTTCCTGTGAACAATAAATATCAGTCAGAGCCTGACTAGCCTTCCACAGAGTCAGGATACTTCTGTAACATAAATCTTAAAAGCCTAAAAGGCATAAAAATCATTTGTATTTTCTTCCTTTTTCAGAGAATACTGAACTTCAGTTGTCACTGGGGAAGTTCACCTGACATTCTCTCAGCTCTGGGTTTATCTGCATTGACAGGACAATAAAAATTCTTGTCTATCACTCTACCGCCATCACCCTTGGCTTCTGCACTTGGTTGTGGAAGAATTTAATGGAGGTAAGAGAATAATGATGAAGAGAAAAAGATTACAAACTTAATGGCCTGTGAATGGTGTTTATAGTTTGTCAACGTTACAGATGGTGTTTTCTTGCTTGTGCACCTTGCTTGATTTCTCTTAGCCAGAAGTGTTGATGAAGTAGAAGTTCAAAGAACTGAAGATAAAATTCCTAATAGAAGAAACCTTTTTACTTTAAACTACCTTTTTACTGCAAGAAAAGTAAAAAATAGAAGAAAAAAATGAGAACCCTTGAGGCTGATGGAAGATGGGAGCTTGCTCATTGACAGTATTTTATTTCAGAACTGAAAAAATTACCAGAAAAATTTTTTGTGAGGCAACTCTGTCCTGCTTCACTGATGCATTGTTTCTTAAGTCATGGTCAGAAATCCTTTTCTGGAGACAGTTACATCGCTCACAGGTCAACCAGCAGAGCTTTCCATACACACACTCCCATGGTACACAATCAGGAGAGAGGGATCTGGTCATCAGCTAAACCTGTTTTCATTAATTCAGCCATTTCTGCCTAAAACAATATTCACATGAATTTTGCTGCTAGATGATAACCAGGGCAGACATCCACATCTGAGCAGCGCAGTGCACAGTCAGAGACACCTTCCCAAGTGGGGCATCTGTTGGAAAGTTAATATTAATAGGATTTATCAGTCCAGAATCCAAGGCAGATGAAGAAAGGGACTCTTCCTCTCACCTTTTCTCCCTCCAGCCTGGCAGCTCCTTCAGCAGCTTCTCAGATCTGTGGCACCCAGCTATGATTTTGTAGCTTGGTGGGACAGGGAGAGATACACCCTCTAAGGAGGGAAGAGGAAACAGTTATGAGAGACAGCCTGTCAGTCCTACCTTTGGTGAGAAACTTCCAGAAGGAGGGAATTGGAATGGGTAGGGGAAAATCAGGAGAAAATGCAAAGGAAATCTGTATTTCTTTGTTATCAATCTTTTCATCAAGAATCATGTAGTGAATTTCAGGCTCCTGATGTCATGGGTTTATGTATAAACATTCTTCGTTTTCTTTCATGTCTTTAAAAAAATAAGAAAAAATAACTACTCCTCTTAACTGTGGAGAACTGTATGAAGACAAAGCTCCTATTTGCTCTAAATCTGATCTGAAGTGTTCCGACACAAAAAACAAAGCCAAAGCAGTAAAACTAAAATATTCCACTTAAGCATTTCAAAAAGGGTTTCTCTTTCTCTTTTTTTCCCTTTAAAAATAGTCTCTGGAGCTACTTTTGCTAGCCACAAAGTTTTTGGTTTTGTTTTTTTTTTTTTTAAATATGTGTATTTACAGCAAATAAGTTTATCTTACATACATATAGATAGATACTTAAAAGGGAAACTTTTTTTTTTTTTTGTATCTGGACAATCTGTTACAATCATCTTGAAATTAGTATTAGTTTTCTGAATCTCTTTGGTCCCTTTTTTAAACTCCATTTAGCATGGAATTAAAAAGAATCCATTATTTATGTGATTTAAATTAATTGAGATGTTTTCCAGAACACCTTGCAATATAAAAATAATTTATTTCCGTATGTTTGGTACTAGATTCTTTTTTGCTCTTAGCAATTTATCTGGGACATCTGTGGGTGCAGCACCTGAAAGATTAAAGCTCATATATAGATATTTGTTTCTGGTAAACAGGACACTGATAATGTAATTTTAGGGTTAAACTTGATATTAGGTATAAAAGAACTCTATAAAATAATTTCAAAATAGTTAAAAATTATGTCAGATTTTTATCAAAACCTTGAACAAAAAAGAGAAAGAAATCCCCTCCTCATCAGTAAAAAACCCTTTCATCTAGAAAAATGAGATTTATTAAATAAGGATGATGAAAAAACAATAACTCTGTCAGTTTAATACATGTATACACACACAAAGGTCAATAAATAGCCCAACTAATGGAAGGAACTCATAAGCAATGCTTCTGCTGATTTCATTGCAAGCCTTTCCTGAGATTACATTTATTTTTGTGAGTATTGTTGCTTGGAAAGCTCTGTGTGTTTAATATCTATTCTCACATTGAGAAAGCTTAGGGGAAAATCTCCATTTGCATTTACTTTCATGTAATTAATAATAATTCAGGGTTTGTGCTTTTCTTATGCCAAAACTGTGCTTGCCAGTGTTTGCAGCGTATATTAGTCCAAGTCTAAATCACTCTGATTTTCCCCTCTGTTTGAAACAGTGTTTGTTCAAAAGATATGAAGTGTGCTTCTCTTTTGTCTTCATTCAATCCAGACTAGATTTGAACATTTTTATCCAGACTCCTGGATGTTCTGTTTTAAAATGGCTTCAATTTTCCAGTCTGACCAAGTCTCCGTGTGCATTTTGGTTCCTTTATGCCTGATTGCAATCAGTGGGAGCCTCATCATTGATTTCCATGGAATTGGGATCAAGTTCGTTTGCAGCATAACAGATATGTTTGCTGTCATGGAATAAGCCAGATCTCAGGGCAGCAGCATCCAGGGAACTTGAGAGAACAAGGAATAAATTCAGAGTCTCTGATCTTGCTTGGGAGGAACCTAAGCAAGTCCTGGTTTATTAGTGGTGACTGCCCTAAATAACACATCTTGAGTGTCTGCCCTTTAAGTGCAATAAAAGCTTCTTTTCTCACTCAGGCTCTCCCAGTAGGCAGCTCATTTTAGTATTTTTTATGAAGCCTCTGTCTTCTGCAAGATTTCCTTGTCATGATTTCAAATACTCATTGACACACTGGGTATTTTAGTGTTTTCAGCATCTGTTGACTCTTTGAGGTTCAAACTGCATCTTTTATAGTTTGGTTCTTTTTTCACGTTCCAAAAGAGGCAAAAAATTCAAAAACAAGATATGGGGCCTGGATTGTTTTGTTTTGTTTTGTTTTGTCAGGTAGGTGCATCATTCTGCACAATCTTATTGCGTCTTTGTTGTTGTTTTTGCCAGACAACATAATTATCATGATTGGTGGGTGGCCAACAAAGTTTTAATTAGATCCAGGGGGATTTGAGCAGGACTATGTATTAAAAAAATGCAAGACAACGTTGCTAGAATTATTATTTTTTATGTTGTGAGGCATCCTATGTAAAATATGATGTTGCCTCCTTGCATTTCCAGTTCTGCCCCTCTCTTCTCCTGCCTTGCTCTTCCCCTTGGTTCACAGGGAGTGGTGAACTGACATTAACATCCTCACACTGAGCCAGCCCTGCCAAGCTGCTGCTGCTAGAAAATGTCCAGCAGTCAGCCCCTGCCAAACAGAGCCATTGATCCTCCAGCTTGTGCCAGTTCAAAGGAGCATAGGATGCATATCCAGCTTTGTGGAAGGGCTGACAAGTGATTTGGGGCAGGCGGTTGGCACGGACATCAGTGAGCAGCACTGAAGGCAGGGAGAGGACTGCACTCAGGAGATCTTTCTGGCTGGTGATAGTTATTAGCTTTTGACTGGAAAAGGGCTGTTTTTTATTTATTCAGTAATCTAAAAATATCCTGGTAATGAATTAACCTGAACAGGGGGAGGGGG
>NW_005054300.1:2659427-2690968 GCF_000277835.1 Geospiza fortis | reverse complement strand
CAATTAACGTTCAGCATTAGAGAACAATCCAGCTGGAAAGAACCAGCTAAGCAATTCCAAGCTTTTTGCTTTCTGCAATTTTTCTAGTGATATTTTTCTAATTTAACTTCTTAAAAAATAAAGACCCTAATAACAATTTAGGCCATTTCTTTGGCTAATGGGGATTAACTTTTTGTGGGCTCCAGTGGCATGGCTATGGAATAACTATGGTACAAATCCAACTGCTGAATCAGAAGGCCTGTTCATCTACTAAAGGCTGACCCTGCTCCAGTACTGAAGAAGTGTGAGACAAACCATCTGACTGCAGTATTCACGATAAGGAAGCTTTTCTATGAAACTCAGAGCAGGTCTGGGTTTCTGGTGAGACTGGTGATGAGTTCTAGTCTGATTTTGGCTGAGTCACCCTTTTATTTCTACTTCTCTGTTTTATTCTGTCTGGTATACTGTGCATGGCTCTTCCTTCTTATGGCTTAGCCTACTCAAGGCTCACCAAATTCAATAGTAAACAATGAGTAAAAATGACATCATCACATCCAGCCCCTTCAAGTTCCCTTTAGTGGCCACTGAGTGCAGCTGAATGCTGTGACCAGGAGCAGCCTCCACCACAAACCCAACAGCAGCTCAGGGCCACACCACTGGCTCTCCACTGGATGCTGCAACTCGTTATGCACCCAAAGCAACGAGCACTGATAACAGGGAAGCAAACTGGAAGGATTACCACTTCCTGTGTAAACACGTGCCCACACAGGTCAACATACATCTGCATAAATTGAGATCCTTACTTTTTAAACAGGTTTCTGAGGTTCTATCTGAGTTTTCAAGTTTTCTATGTTTCCTGAATTTTTATCTTGCTCTCTTGCAGGTTGCCCTTTTCAAATTATTAACTTTTGCAGGGGTGAATTCTGCTGAGTTTAAGCAACAGCAGAGGTCGTCTGGCCAACAGCATATGCTGTATTTCCATGTAATTTGTTCCTTTTTTCCCAAATGCTCCAGGGAATTTGGCTGCAGACAGTTCATATTGGGACTTTACCGGGTAAACAAGTTGTGGAATCAAGTGCTGAAACAGAATTGATCTTGGACTTGGCAAAGCATTTGGAAAAACTACAAGAACACATTACTACTATAGTGAGACAGAAATTTTGCCAGATATTTCTGAACAGTTTTGCATAAATTTCAATATATATGTTCTTATTTAGCAAATGTTTATTTAGCTTTCACTGTAGTTTTCCTTTAAGGGTCTAGGAAGGGCCCAGGGAGAGTGACAAAACCACCAGCTTTTGCTGAGGGATGATTTGCCCCGCAGCCATACTGTGTGTTTAGAGTCTGGAGACAAATTTTAGTGCCTGGATTTATTTATAGTGTTTAATAGATGCTTTGATAATTATTTGCATGGGAGTGGAAAACAAATTCTCCAGATTAAAAACCATAAAGAAAGCTTGTTTGGATTAGCATGATCAACCGAAAGCATCCATTTGATTCCTGGTGTATATATATAATTTACTGAGCTGCAAAATAAACACACTCTACTGTTCCTCTGTTGAAGGCTCCAGCTGTAAATATTTCATTACTTTAAAAATGTGTTGCTGTTAGATAGGTCTCTTAATATTCGGCAGAATCCAGTTTTAAGGAATAAAAGATAAAAAATAAAGTAAATAAAATAAAATAAAATAAAATAAAATAAAGTGTAGTTTCTGTTTCCTGAAGAACCTTTTTGAAACATAAAGTTTCAATTGGGTGAAAATTGCTTTTCCACCTGTTGGGTGCCAGCAGAATCATCCCACAAGGAGGGGATTTTTTATTAGCTTTGAACGTATAATCAACCCCTGCTCTTATGAGTACAGGTGTAATCACATCATGACCTGGTCTTTTTCCTCCTGTCCTGCTTGCAGTTCATCATCACCTCTAAGGAAAATAGGTCTGCTCCTCATTATTACACAAGGGGACAAAGTCTAGATAAGGAGAGGGGGAAATTCATCAGGCAAATAGAAACATCATCCGCAACAGGAGAGAGAAGCAGAGCACAGACTCCCTCTGTTCGCAAAGTGCTGAAAATAGTCACAAACAGCTTGGGAAAAAAGACTTGTGACAAAGGCTGGGGGGTTTCATGGCACCAGGGTCCCATGGGGCCATTATAGAAGGACAGGCAGTGACCTGGTGACACCAGCATTAGAGCTTTTCTTTATACAACCAGGACACTTCTGTGATCCTCCTGCCTTGCTTGAAATGGACAAAACCCATGCTTTTGTAGAGGATTTCAGAATGATTTCTTCCTGACTTTGAAGAAGAAAAAAAGGAGGAATTCTTTGGTGCTTTTCCATTGTTGGAGTGCTTTTTCTGGAGGAAAAAAATGAAAAACCAAACCAAACAAAAAAAACCCCGCACACACAAAAAAAAAAACAACCCAAAAAAACCCACACAAAAACCCAAAAACAAAACAAACCAACCAAACAAACAAACAAAAACAGAAGAAAACTCAAACAACCAAAAAAACCAAACCAAAAAAAACAAAACAAAGCAAAACAAAACAAAACAAAAAAACCAAAACAAAACCCCAAGGTGTTTGGGAAACAATTTGATGGTGTTGGGGTGGTTCTTTTTATTCAGGAATTTATGGTTTTTGCTGTCAAAATCCTGACACTTTAAGAACAGAATTAAATATGAGTGCATAGATATATAGGAAGATTTTTCTTCTGTGTGTGATATACCAAAGCCATCATGCATCTGTAAGGAACTCGTTTGCTGCCCACATAGAACTTTGGCACCAACTATTCCACTTCTCAGGGATAGATGCCCATAAAACTAACAGTGTGCCTGAGCATCATGAAGTACCTTTTTTTTTTAATTTATTATTGTGCTTCTTGAAATTCCTAAGGAGCCCCAAACGAGCATCGAACGAAGACCACAATCCCTTCCTATAAAAAGTTACAGTCCAAGTTACCCAAGTGCTAAGAGAATTTATCCTGAGCCGTCCAAAACTAAATCAGTGCAAACTACATGGCTGGAACAAAACTTCACACCAAAAAATTGCAGGATTAAGCCTACAGATTACATTGTTAGTGTTAGTTGCCTTGAAAACATGTCAACAGACATCCTCTCTTCCTCCACTGAGCATTTAGACAGTAAAACACCTAAGAAAGGTGTTGCTTTGAAGATTTGCACTCTCTCCTGGAGCTTGGTTCTCTATGAGCCCTGAAGAACTGTTTTGGTCCTCAGCTAAGAATTACCTTTGCAAAGTAAATTTCTTACGTAAGAACAGCTGCATAGGTTAGGGTTTCTAACAGTGACATGAGAGTACTTTGTGTCACTTGAAGAGCCATTGAAAACTCTCCTGAAATAGTGACATTTCAAAGCAGACTTCTTTTGCAGAAATCTGAAATAACTTCAACCGATTTTACATCTCATCAAAACTCAAAGGACAGATACTCTGACTGCTGCAATCTGTCTCACTATTTTATTATTTCTTAACAGTATTATAGTGGTTTTGATAAACATTGAGATGTTAAAATAGATTTTTTTCTTTACTCAAAATGCATATTGAGTTATAGGAAAAGTTTCATGCTTTTAGAAAATTACATACAATCTTCATGTGCACACTCTGAATCCGCAGTTGGAATAATAACCTGAAAATGAGATAAATTTCCCTCATTTGCTCCTGTATGCAAATTAGGCACAGAGCCCCTGAACTGAAATTATGAACTGACAATATATATCACATATGGTAGAAGTCATTCAAAATATTAATATATTTATGGAGAATTTAGAGAGCCTGAAAAAGCTGTCAAGAGAACGCCTGCACTGTTGCTATGACCATATCAGGTAATTTGTCACCATTTCATTTACATCCTGTTCACAGCAATGCTCCTTGAAAGTGCTAACACAGAATTCTCAAAAAGACTGCTGTCTGCCTTCTTGGATTCCTCAACTGCTGTCTCAAGGGCTGATAGTGCATCACACTGGAAAAAGGTGATGAACAGAAAGGTGTCATTGCTCCGACTGCACTCAAGTTCATGTCCAGCTCACACTCCACCACTTCTCCTCCAGGTTCATGTGCAAGATTGTATTTGTTACTTTCTACTGTTCTCTGCTGTCTTGTCCACTTCTTCACAGCAATAGAGTTTGAGGATGTGGCCTGGGCAAAGAAGGGACTTGATGAGCTGGATGAATGCTCACCTTGTTGGTTACCCTGTGGCACTGCACATGCCAAATAAGGAAGATAAGCCTTGGACAGTCACACAGTAATTCTTCAGAACACTCTTGAATCTCCAGCGCTTTGCAGCTCAAGGACTGCCCAAACCAAACATTATTGGATTATTTATGGATGTGCAGTAATTCTGAGTAGATTTTCCTCCATGAATTTGTCCAGCCTCTGCTTGGATCTGCAAACTACACATTCCCAGTGTCCTGAAGCAAGGAATTTCATAGCTACACCCTGTGTGAAAAATTACCTCTTCTCTTGGACATGCCAGTTTCTGACTGTTCATGTATCAGATAAGGGACAGAACAAGTGGCCCAACCTTGTCTTACTATTCAGGAACAAGAACATTTCTCTATGAAAAGTTATTCATATCTACTAGAATCTAGCCAAGCACTGGCTAAACGTGACACCAAATTAATCAGCATTTCATATACTTCCAGGTGAAAGTTTAGAAAATCCACATCATTTGTTTTCCACCCCATATCATCACAATTTCAAGGACATCTATACCCTGTCTTTCTATACAACGCTTAGCTAAAGCATGCCTCATTAGCTCACATGCAAGCCTTCATGCCTCCGTAACCTAAATTTCTTTTCTCACCTTCCTCAGATGATATTTCTTACCTCATTGTTGAAGCTTAAATTGATTTACTGCCCCCAGACACAATTCAGATGCTCCACGCTTTCCTGGCCCCTTTAAACTCTCCTCACTGGCAACGGGTGTGGAAGTGCTGTTCAGGTCCTTGCATTTAACATCATTTGATTCTTCTCTCTCTGTCCTCCATCTCCCTCACCTCCCCTTATTTGTATTCTCATCAGTGTCACATTAAATGCTGTGGAACACGCTTTTAGGGTAATAACAGGACTGAAGTTTATGAAAAAAAGAAAGATTGATATCAGCTTCATAAAACTCACGGGAAGCAATATCTTTTCTGTGCCTTCCCATCCCTTTAACTGCAGCTGCCTTCATACATTGTGGAGGGAGAAGAGAGTTTAAAAAATAAAAAAAAAGAGAGGAAAAAGGCGATATCTCCAAACAGCAGTGGGATTTTGGAACCTGGTGTGCCATTAATTTCTTTATCGCTTTAACAGCAAGGAAGTTGCGCTTGCTTCTTTGTGTATTTCAGTGCTGTGCTCCTTTCAAGGGCTTGGTAATCTTTTTCCTTAAATGTCAGTAGATTCTGAAACACTCAAGCTTTGTAACCAGTGGTTTATAGCCGTCACACACCGAAAGGGCAGCAGATGAAGAAACTGTCTATTATTGTAAAGAAATTGAATATATGCCAGGTATCGGGATGGAACGAGAAACGAGGCAGTGAAATCAGGCTGGAGTTTTACACTAAAGCCCAAGTTTTATACTGGTGGCACCCGGTTCCCCCTGTGAACCTGCACCATCAGGCTGAATGACGTCCCTCACCGGTCTATCTGCAAGTTGGTTCTTCTGAATATGAACCCAAAGCCACTTTTGGGCTAGGGTCATACTCACACTGTGCATTGCTGGCTTTGACTACAGGACTTCGTATGGGATCCACCACTCATTTCAGCACCAATTCCATCCGATCTCACTGCTCCAGAGCAGCCCCTGTGTCAAACACAGCCTGCTGCACCTGCAGGACTGGAGGGTGGGCTGCAGACCTCACAAAGCTCAAGGACTCTGGCATAGCAATCCCTTTTAGGGTTGTACACCAGTTAAACAGCACGAGGCTTTTGAGCAAAACCTCCCTGCTTTTATTCCAAGAGACACTGGAGAGGCAAAGGGAGGACACAGACCACTCAGCCTTACAGCACCTGGAGACACTGACCAGGAAATTGCCCATATGCCTTAAAGCAGCATCTCCCATATCCCTGTGTCTTTCCAAATCAATGCCTTATCCTTCTGAATCAATGCAAAACGTTCTTCAAATAATTTCTCTTTCAATGGCCTGTTTTTCTGTTCCCAAGTCACAGTTTAACCTTTGGTTTTGCAGGTTAGACTGACACAGATACACTTAAGATGAGGAAAACTTCTTCTATATATTTTTCTTTCCCTTTTTGCTGCAGTCATTTTCTGCAGTTTTTACTCTTGATAGTAGATATTAAATTTGACAAAAAAGTAAAAGCCACTGCATTTCAGCTTTTGGCTTCTCTGCCTCTAAATATGTGATATCCCCCCATTTTAATTATTTTTTAGATGCTGCCAATTTAGCAAAACTTGCTAAAATGGACAGATGAGGGGTGGGAGAACCTGAAGAAACAAGCTACCTTGCCAAAACCATCCCACTAATCCCATCAACTAGTCCACGTTTGCCAGAAGCAATTGCAAAACAACAAACAGACTTTTTATTTTTAAAATTGGCCAAATTGTCCTGGCTCCACGTTCCCCAAGTGCCAACAGGCAAATTGCTGTAATACAGTTATCCCAGCAGAGGCATAATTCTTAGCTTAGTAAAGTCAGTGGGAGTTTCTGCACAGGCTTTTCTCTGAGCTCTGGAACAGACACTTAACCCTCAGCCCTTCACAGGGATATGCCAGTCCACTTGGTGCTCAGCATCCCAAGATAGAAAGTAAGGAGATGGTTTTAAAATCCTGAGTTCAGGTTAAATATTTGTCCATTTTTTTCTGCATTCTTTCCCCCTCCTCCCTTTTCTCCCCTCCTCCCTTGTTTAAGTCTTTTTTTCTGTTTGGGGGAAGGGTTTTCCAAATGCACCTCAGCTAGGCTGAGGTGGCTGACCAGGCTGAAAGGGAAGGCAGCCAGAAGGCTGCAATGTCAAAAATATTGACAGAGAATTAATAGCTCACAAAGAGCTGTGTTGTCAGATAATCACTGAATGCAGTCGCTGAGTACAGACCTTTCCCCAGTAACTCCAATATCAGGCTCATCAAAGTGTGTTCCTAGTCACAAATGTGTAAAAATCAAGTAATTCTCAGAAAAGTGTTAAATAAACACATGTTACCTGTCCTAGAGGACTTTGGAGCATGATTGAAAAGCTTTCACAAGGATCACAGCTTGCCCTGAAAGGGTAAAACAACCACAGCTCTTAAGCTAATCATCCTCTGGGTTGCAGATCAAAAAGACATTGCAGAGCTGAGTTAACTATCAAAGAAATAGAGTAAAACAGCCCAAACTGACTGACCAGCCTTTGGGTTCAGACTAGGTCCTTCCTTTCTGAAAAATATTAAAGAATTAAATATTTCTTCTGCCAGGTAAGAGGACCTCTCAGGGCATAGCAGAGGTTGACCCAGCTGAAATGAAATTATTCTATAAATACCATGGATTTGTTACAGGAACCTAGCAACACCCCAACCCCAAATCAGATCCAAGCTGGGGAGAAACACGTAAGTAGATTGAATGAACTTCGTTGGTTGGGGAAATATCTCCAAACTGGTAAATTAATATTGCAGACCAGAGGATTATTCACTGGAAAGCTAAGGGGATTGTGGCTGGGTTTATAGCTACTGGATTTAATCTCTAGCCTGTGCTGCCTTTGCTCTCCCAGCCCACTACAGCTGCTGGGATTTGGCTCCTTCTCTACTTTACAGTCTAGCAGAGTTACAAGTACATCCAACAGCACCTGAGGAGCTGCTTGTGGCACTTGATAAACAGCTCTGGATGCAGCATTGTTGATGTGTCTGGAGATGTGCTGGGTGAGGGATGCCTCAGGAGTCACCTCTGTCCCTCAGCGTGCTTCTCTCCGCTTGGATATTGGGGCTGCATTCCTCTGGAGTCAGAGGCAGCAGCCGGTAAATAACAAGAAGTATCAAGAGGGAGCAGATGAGGGGAAGAGACACAATTTACTGAATAATAATGCCAGAATTCAATGCAGCAGAGCACTTTGATTTAGCTGTTTCAGGGACTGGCAGCCCACAAAGCAGCACTTCACCTGCTACAAGAACATTGCAAATCTGAGTAAGGACAGGGAGAAAGTGTACAGATCATATCCTGGGACATGGAGCAGGCAAATATTTAAACCCTTAGTCAACTGCTTCTCAAAACCATCCTTCTCCTGCCACTGCAGTCCCTTCCATCACTGCTATTTATCTGAAAATGGAGACAGTAAAAGCAGCTGTAAGGAAGATGAAGTTTGCTTGGTCTTTGGTTCATTGACAGTGGCCAGAAACAGCTGCAGCAATCTCATATTGCTCCCAGCTTGATGGGGTGAACATGGGGAGACTTGGAAGCTCAGCAATTCTGAGTATGGACAAGAAAATAGTTTTCTCAAGGAAAATGTTGAAAATCACTGTAATAAATGTTCTTTCTATCTAAAAGATGAGTTTGGTCATCCTGAAGCAGGGTAGCTGTATTCAGTCCCAAATGGCTCCCAAAGCTCTTGAACCCAATATGTAGGCATTTAGTTCCAAAGATGGTCAAAAGAGCCTCTGAAAGCAGCACAGAAAATACTTAACACCCAGCTGTTCCCATGAAAGCTTTTGCAATTATTGCAGCTCAACATCAAACTCTACTGACTGCAAGCAATTCTTACTCTAAGACATTTCTACTCCTCTCTTCCTGAGGACAGAAACACTTTCAGGCTTTTTACTGTTCTACGAGGAGGCTTGAGCAATTAACTGTGTTTTACCACTCAGTTCAGAGTGGGTGAAGATTTCAGATGTAAACTGAAGGAGCATCTGTGGATGCAATGAAAAGCACAGATCCTTTCATGATTCACTCTGGTGACCCTGTTCTCTCTCCCTGTTTCACCTTTCAAAGATATTTCAACTCTGAAATCTATTGTGTTTCCTCTCCCTCACCCTATTCCACCCTGGCTTTTAAGGTCCTCTCTGCCCTGATTTTATCTCCAGTGCTGTGCATCACCAATGTGCTGTTAGCATTTCCACAGAGGTCACAATTTTTCACCAGCTCATAAGAAAACACATTTTGATTCCATCCAGCAGCAGCCCAGTTCTACAGATGTAGAATGAACAGGAAAATACTTTAGGTTCATGTGAAGTTATAAATCACTCCCAACATCCTACATTTCCATAGCAGAACATCTACATTACTTTTTTGAGCATTGTGTGCGCATATATATATGGATATATATATATATGCATATAAACCCCACACATAAATGATCTGTATAGATGGAAGTACACACACACTGTGCATGTTGATATATAAAGTATATGTTATTGGCTCCCCTGCTTCTCTGATTTTTCAATGTTATCTCTCTTTTTTCTGATAACAGCACTAAGGAGCTGTGAAAATGGGTATTTTTGAATATAAGGCATTTCACCTTCCCAAAGATTATTCTATACAAGACACATGTGTGAATGTACAGTTGTTTGCACTTTAATAATGATTCCTCTAATTCTGTAATAGAAGATCTTTAATTTTGCTTCTGATCCAATAAGAAAAAGATAAGAGTTTCCCCTTCCTCCTTCTTTGTAACAGGAGTCCCAGCAGGCACATCATATTTTCTATCCTGCAGGCATGGGTTTGACTTACCTGTTTCCTTACAAAACTCTGTTGGAGTCAGCTTGATTATAAGTAAATTTCCATATGGAAGGAAAGAAACACAGAAGAAAATGCTGGAACCTGTCTGCCCTCTGCAAATGTCCATTGATTAACTCAGTTATCTTCATGATCCTAGGATGTTCTAATTTCAGAATACCACTGCAACATAATAAAAAATCAGGTTGCTGCTATTTATTTCTTTATTGCTAGTAACAGTGAGGCACCAACACAGTGCAAGGAGAGGAAATTGTCTCTTGGTAAAGATTAAAACTGTAATTTGGGATCTTGTTCGAAGACAGGGTCTAATTAAAAAAAAAAATTCTATTAAAGAGCTACAAAATGATCTATGTGTCTAGTCATCAGTCAGACATTATTAAAATAGTTCAAGCTATTGTTTGCTATTTTTTCATCCCTGGGAACTTTAGAATGAACAATATTCAAAAAATAGTCCTAAAATGAAGGAATGGTCGAAAGTTTTGAAACTCATACAGAGAGAGAGAAAAATAAATATATCTTGGACATCCAGTTTCACTGAATTATTAAATAAAACATCTCAAAGGCCCACCAAAAAAAAAGGTTGGTTTTGTTGGCTGTGATTCTGAAAAGATCTCATATCAGCACTAGTTTTTAGGAAGTTTCATCTTAGTGTGTCAGAAAGATCATGAGGAATTCCTGAGAGAGATCCTGTTTCTCCAGGAAAACCTTCACCTATTTTGGCACGGGGGAAGAAAATCTCAGACACACAGGTTCCTACATAAAGTCCAATTTTATCTGTGCAAATTCCAGGCAGTACTGGTCTCACTCTGCCTCTGCTTAAGCATTCTGCAGTAAACAGCCTACATGAAAATTCTCATCTCTCAAACCATAAAGAACACGAGAGGTTACAGCCTCGATATGCAGCTGCTCTGCCTCTCAGCTCAGCCTGGGGACGTGGAGCTCTCCAGCCAATTCCCAGCATGGAAGGCAAGTGCCAACACACTCTGAGTTACAGAAGTGCTGCAGGAAAGATGATCCTGAAAACTGAGGCTCAAGCCAAAGGAGAGAGCTCCTTTATCCTGTTTCTCTTGCTCTCAGTTGATCTTCATGACCAAATTGCAGTCTCCAACTTCTGCATTTACTTGGACAGGGTATGTGGGAATTCCTCTGTGTTTGTTACACTTGATGCACTGTGATCCTGACATCTTCTGGCCTGTGGTCACAACTTTGGGCAGAAAAGCCTCTTTTATTTCCCTTTGTTTGAGGTCAGTTGTGACTTTACATTCAAATGCTACATCTCTCTGAGGAATTACACACACACACATACCATGGGCTGCCTCACAGCACCTTCAGTTCTCCACCAAAAAGTAAAAACACCCTATAAATGAGCCCAGTAAAAAAGCCAACAAATAAAGCATTGATCAGGAAGGAACTGGAGCATATATTAGAAAATAATCACTTTCTCACCATTTGCCAGACCATACTAATGGAAAACCTTAAAGAAAATCTTCAAATGTTGGATGAAATTATGTTTATGGGTTTTTTCCCTCCATAAAAAGCCAGTTTGATTTCCATTTAGTTTGATGCTCCATTTTTTTGCTTTAAAAACAGAATAAATAAATATTGTACCAGAGCCTAAAAGCAGAGTTAATTAAAAAGACCAAGATAATTGACAATCCAATAGTAAACTGCTAGTGCAAGCTCTGAAGTTTAAATTGGAGTTTAAAATTCTTCCAGGTTTTGCTAATCTTTGATGCCCAAGGGAACAAAAGAAGTTTTTGTTTGGGGAAAATTTATGATTTTGCATGACAATCCCCTTTATTTAGCCTGATTTCCTAAGGAAATAGGATACTTTGTCAAACTGCCTGTCATTCCTCCCTTAATTACTTTTGAACACACTTGCCAATTTCAAACACATTTGAAAGGGAGATAAGTCCCAGGAACAGTGACGTCTTGCAAGTCTCACTGAGCTGCCAGGATAAAGGAGTGAGCCAGGAAGGGCTGGATCCATCAGTGAGGGGCACAGAGCCTCAGCTGCTGCACACCAGCCCTGGCAGGGATCCGAGGAAGCCACAGGCACACAGAGGACGGGGGTGAGTAAAGGGAGCTGCTGCTGTTCCGCTGGGAGAGGCAACAGCTACAAGTGCACACACAACCTGACTGCTCTGGCTCTGATGCTTGTGAAATTCACAGTTAATGTTCCTGATCCCAAAATACTATTTTTTTTCCTTTGAAGTAATTTTGTTTTCATAGATTCAAAATACTGGAAATTTTCATTGAATCAAGGAAGAAGATAGCCTTGCCATGTGGAGAAGGACTATTACTGTTTGGGTTTTACCGATATTACTACTATTATTATTTAGAAGTCTCCTGTTCATTTTCAATCAAGACATGGTAATTTAAAACAAAACAAAACAAAACAAAACAAAAAAACCCACATTTTTGAGCAAATCTTTTCAAATCTTTGTTTTTGTTGTTGGTCAAACTCACTCCTGTCTCTTCACAAGATAGTTCTAAATTGGTAAATTTGTAAAGTCCATGCAGAGCAGAGGTTACAGGCAGACAGAGAAGGAATAGGGAGAGAAAATAGCCATGCTGTAGATTCTAAAAAACATAGTTACTTGTATAGAAAATGACAGGTATATTAGGGGGCAAAAAAGAATTAATTTCTTCAGCTGAAAAGGACCTCACAGTCTATTACCATCTGCTTGTGGAAGCTAGTAGCCATCATGGCAGATGTCTTTTCTTTTCCAGTACTTCAAGAAATTAAACTGTCAGTCTTCATTTCAGCTGGTGGTTTCACCATGACATGATGCTGTGCTTAAGAGGGTTTGAATTCAAAATAATTCCCTTGGCTTCACTGTCTCCCTATATCGGATCGGTATCTCCTGATGAAATCCAGGATATTGCCTTCGAGACATCAAGGCAAATGAGGGCTGGCAAGCATGAGGTCGTGGTGTATTTTTGGCAATGAAATACTCCTACTGGAAACCCTGGAGGACATCCAGAGCCTTAAGCTCCATTTTATCATCTGGGCTGGGGAACAGGTACTTGAGGCAATTCAAGGTAAGACCCTCTCCCCTCAGCCAAGACAACGTCACAAGGGACAGCTCCCCCCATGCAGTTCTACATAGTTTGGCAGAGTTACAGTCATGATAAATCTCTCTTCTCTGCCTTCTGAGAAAGGCAACAGAAAATGACTGTTTAGAGTGTCATTACAGCACAAACTTACTTCTCTTGGTCTTTCCATAAATTTTGCTGTAGCAATTTAACACTGCAGCTGTGCAAACTGCTAGTGACTCTCTCTGTCCCCAGGGAGTGTAAATTTGAGGGGGAAAGTGAGGACAGCATGAGCTTTCCACATCTGGATGTGGAACTCATAATTCAGGTGGCAGTCTGTACTGTGGGGTCAAGGAAGATCTTTTCTCCCAATGCTTTATGATTTAGTGGTAACTCAGTAAAATTCTCGCCAGGCCAAAGGTGGGGAAGGTCTCACTGTATTTAACTCTGAGGGAAACATGTCAGTGATCCTCAACATACTTAAAGAATTTATTGCCCTCCAGTTGGAAACAGAAGTAGTTTTCTATAAAAACATCTGAATTGTTAAGCCCCTACATCAGGACTAGTGGGCATCCATGGGATTTGCCAGCCCTTCTGCCTTTCTAACCTCCTAAAGAAACTCACACACCTTGCCCTGAGTTTTGTTGTGACCCTCATTCCAAGTCACTCAGAGACGCTTTAAAGGCTGGTGTCAAACAATGAGGCCTCTGAGGATTAAGGGCTGTATAGGCAGAAAAATATTTCTTCCCAGAAATGGTCCCATGCTCTGAAGTGTAAGGATTGATAACCCTTGTAAATTTTCTCTTTCCCTGTGCAACTGCTGGTGTTATTCATATTCATGTAAGTGCCTAATCCTTTCCTGAATTATTTGCCTTATATCAACTTGAGTTCACAAAATAACTTTACAGGTAAGTGCTATTTTCACCCCTAAACTTTCCAGAATGCTCTTACCAGTGGCTTTTTAGCAAAGTACTGATTTAAGGCTGATGGTTTGCACTTTGAAAACCACAGGCTCACTTTTTATGGAAAAAAAGAGACCAGACAGATCCGATGGCTTACATTCCAGTGACAAAACTCATTGACCAGGGACAAAAATGACCTGATTGCACAGAAAAACATTCTGGAGCAACTAAGAAACTTCCTTCTAAAGACATTTTAAAAATCCAGTGGAGAAAGTAGTTGGGACTATTAACTCCTCCTGGACATGTCCCTCTCTGTCCTGCATACTCCTCATCCATTGATTGAAGTAGATGCAAGTATGCTTTTCCTTTAAGGGCTGCCATAGATTTTTCTGCACTTTTCGAGCAAGGAAAGAAGAAATTTTAACTCCTTGAAATCACCCTTAGCTCTTCAGACCCTGGAAGAGGAAGGAGCATATCCCACACCATGACATGTCCTGTTACCTGCCCTGTTGGACAGCACCCACCAGGCTCATCACTTCCCTTCTTGATGGCACACCCAACAACCTTTAAGCCTGCCCTTACACCTGTTTATACAATCACTGCACAGCAGAACCTCTCATGGGCTTAGGCACAACAAAACATCTGCATTTTGTCATTTGGTCTGTTGCAGCCATGTTTACCAGTACTGAATTTAGTCCAGGCAAAAATGAAACAAATGAAGGACTTAAGAGAAAGCAATTACCATGAAATGAGAGAGTCCGATCACTTAGCATTTCAGGCAGGTGTAGTGGCTGCTAACCTGAGGCTTTCAAGAACTGCAGAGCAGACAGTGATCAGAAGTGTCTCCAGATCTGGTCAGGCACTACTGTCAAACACAATGTGCAGTGAGCTTTTTTGAAAATTATATATATACACAATATATTTTTCTTTAAACAAAAAAAGACTTTTAAAAATGTGATTTAGGATTGCTTAGGTTAGTTCAGCAGAGATATAAAACCTGGCCCCAAGTAGCACAAGAAGATTAGGGAATTGGCTCCTTTTGAAAGTGTTTTACATTGAAAAAATAGCTTTATTTTTAAAGAATCTACTTAACTTAGAAGATCTATTTTCCTTGTGTTTTAGACTGTGATCCATTATCTAGTGTCCTGGAAGTTCATTTACACTGTGAGAAAAATAAAATCACCAGTGATATGAGACTGCTAATGCCTTCAGTATATACTCTTCTATGTTTAAAACTCACATACCCAGGCCCTGTTTTTCCTGAGCAGCACGGCAATAAACCAAAATAAGTAGTGTCCTTGGACAAAAATCACTGACAGGAATCAGAAATTCTGTCACTTCATGGTTTTATTTCACAAGTTTCTTCTTATTATCCCCTTACTAGACCTCCTCTTAGCTTTCCTGTTTTCCCAAGCCCTACAGCCTGCAGATCTGAAGTATCTTCTCCACTTTCTCTGCAGAAGATACACTTCAATTAATTTATTCTGCTTTATCCACAGCCCAATGTCATAGGTGGTGGTTTCAGGGCTTGAAGCTCCTTCACTGCTTCAAGCAGTTTAAGTGGTTTTTTCCACTGAACTCATCTTCCCATAACATCCAGGAGCCTGTGACTGACCAGCTCAAAGCCACTCCACTGGTGTCCTTCAGCACTGGGACATTGGCCAACATATTTTGAGATACAGGAGAGAAGAATGAAACCATTTGGCTGCTCAGAAAAAGCCCAGTAAGGACATTTCTGTTCTTTCCATTTTTCATCTTTTGTAAGAGTCCATGAGGGTATTTGCTAGCACTGATTGATTGATCAGCTTCTAGGACTGACATTTTTCTGTGTATCCAATTAAATTTGTACATGCACTGACTTCTAACACCTGCCCTCTTTCTAGGGCTTTCTTCCCTTCTCTGTGGGTAGGTCAGAGAAAGTGAAATTAAGATTATGCAGAAGGGGGAAATTAATCTGGGGAGAGAAGTGAAGCAGTGAAAAAAAATCTCTTTGCAGAGCTATGACAGTTCTTTCTGTAGATATTTTCGGAATCACAGAAAGTGATTAACTGGCAATGAAAAACAACTTCTGTCTCAACTACTCACCACAGACAGAAAGAACAAACATTTAGAGAATTTACACTAATGCAATCACCAACCTAGACATTGCTTTTGCACAGCTCTTTGTGCTTGTTCTTGAAACCGGAGGAAAAAAGAATTCTGTGCTACAATCAAATGTGAATTCATTTGTATTTTTCCTCATCGAGTGTCATAATGAAAGAGAGGAAATGAAATGTAACTTTACTGTTCAATCAGCCAAATATGACAACCAACAATAAAAGCCATTAATCTAAATTAACAGCACAAGAAAAAAATGACACAACACTGTCTCCAGGACTGGATGGAATTGGTACCCATCACTGAGGGCCACCTGATGAATTCTGAGTCACTTTAATTTCCAAGGATCATGATTGCAATTTACTATTGCATGTGATACTTCCTGCTGTTCAGAACAAATTGTCCAAACGCATCGGCAATTGGAACATATGTTTAGAAAATAAAGATCAGATTTTTTCATGGGACAAGTAGTCAGCTCTTGAAAAAAAAAAGGCAGGTATTTTTCCATTCCCCTCCCAAAACTCCCACTAAAACCCAGTGGTTTTTAATGTGCTATCTCTGTCCCCAGTGTCCCATTAGAAAAGCTTTCCAAGCCATTCTTGCTCCCTTCCCAGAGGTTCTACATGGCAGATGGTGACACTCCTGCTGCCCACTGGCCCATACTCCTGGGCTTGTTTGTTTCCAGCAGGAAAAAGCAGTGTGGGGACAGAAAGAGAGAGAAACTCCGACTTCAGAGGATTCTCCAAGAGTTCCTGCAGATGCAAGCACCTTAGAGCCACTCCAGAGACATCCTATGCAGTTTCTCACTGCAGGATTCTGTCTTGGGTGATCCCAGTCAGGTATGGGCTGCCTCTCAACAAACTGGAAAGTCATCCATGCAATCTAAAAGCTACAGGAGAGATCCAGCAGAACCTTCTCATCCAACCCTTCCCTTTTTCTTCACAAGAAGTACAGACAGCCCTCCCTCTTTGAAAAATCCTCCCTATGCTCCTGTATGAGCTGCTTGTAATGACCCACTCAGGCAGGCATTACTCCTTGAAATGCAAGCGTGATCATCTAACAGTGCTCAGCCTGATGAAGCACAAGAAATGCTTCCACAAATGTTTGTTTGTTTGTTCTTCCACGAGAAAATGCACGGTGGAAATCTCTTGCAATCTAGGTGACTTGAGTAAAAGGTTAAAGAACTGTGGTTTTTCAATTTGGTGCCTGTCTGAAGCCTCTGATTCCAAAGAGTTTTTGATCAGAAAAATTCAAAACTGCTCCAAAGACCAAACAAACAAACTCACAAAAAACCACCACAATGAAAAAAAACAAGCAAACCCCACAAACAAACAGAAAACCTAAAAGTAAAAATCTAAACACAGAGACAGGAAAGAAAACTTATCTATATTTTACTGGATAGACAGGGGCCTGAACATTTTCCTCATACCAAATATAAGCCCCAGTGTCTTATTTAAGTAATGGGGTTCATTCTCTAAGCCTTAGCATTTTAAGGCTTGAGTTTAAGGGTTGATTAAGGACAGAGACTGGAGAAGCACCCTTCAACTCTCCACAGTACAGAGTATTTTAGGCCCCTAACACCTGCTTCAGAGCATTAAAGCTTCTTATTACCTGAAACTAAATTAACTGCTCAAGAGGATGTTGTATAACAGAATTCGTAAGACTCAGCACAATTTGTACAATGGGGGAACCTTCTCCTTCTTTTGTAACCAATGAAACCTATCACCCCTGGAATGTGGGAAATTATTTGCTGCATCTTGAGTGGATATCTTAATTTGTGGATTAATTGATGAATCACACATGACTGACTGCACTTACAGAAGTGACTCTGATTTAATGGCAGCCTAGACTCTGGGTGCAGTTATTAATGCTTTGTTAAGCTGGTGCAATGAAAATCATCTTGGGTTTCAAACTGAAGCTGTTTATAAAGCCTAGAGTGAAGCAGGTACTTACAGATTATGATTTATTTAATTTTAAAATATTTCTTCACCAGAGGATGTATAAAACATGTTCACAAAGTACCTCTTGTGTCCCTGGACTCCAGAGGGAGCAGAGGATATCCACTTTAGGAGGCTGCCTATATACCTACAGTGTACATATTTAGGATGACTATTTTAAGTGTTTTGAGCTAAGGACCATTACCAAGGCCAGGATGGTAAAACCCTAGATGAGATGCTCAGTTCCAGACTAGTGTTGGAATTGGTACTCAGAGACTGAGGTGTTAATGGTTAGTGGCTCAAACATTGCTGAGATCACTGAAGGACTGCCCACTATGGCAAACTGCTCATCTGCAACCGCCAAAACCTCCCTCTGCCCTAGGAATATGCAGCTGTGAATTCCTGTGAGCATGGAAATGTGCTTGGCTCCCTGTAACCACTGAACTGAGAGGTTCTCTGGTTTCCACTCACTGCTGTGACCACATCCCCCAGCTGCAGAGGCACCCAGTGACACTGAATGCAGACACATAAGTGAATTTCTCTTACTGTGGAACTGAATCCTGATCCAGGAGCATAATACTTTCAGAGATGTTACAACGGGCATTATGCCTGTAAATAGGCATCATTAATCCAACTGTTCCAGCAGATGCTGTGAAAAATAGGGGCAAAACCTCTGCAGACTTCTGGAGAGAAATTCCACTGGTGCAGACTGTCTGGAACATCTGTGATTCCTGTAATTATTGCCTGTTTTTCCTGCTCAGATGCGCCCATTCCCAGATAAAGCATTTCCAAAATGATAAACAGAGGAATAAAAGGCTGAAAAGACACTTGCTGTTAATTATTTGCATTTAAGGAGGGCTATAATTAGTTTTACAATTGCTAAGGCATTGACAGCAAGCAATTGTTGTCTTCAGTCCATCCATAAACCAGCTTCTCAGTAATTAGAAGAGACCACACATGCCATGGATTACTGCAGCTGTATAACAACATGGGCTTTACCTTTGCTTTTTGCTTTGTGTACTTGTTTGGGGTTTTTTTCAGGGCTTTATGATTTTCTCCTCATCCATTCTAGCCAGCATACCTGAGTTCAGAACATCCTTTATTGAAAATAGGAGGGTCACATTGATTGCAGCATTTAAAAGAGACCATTTGAGAAGACAGCTTAGGAAATTATAGAGATTGTTAAATTAGAATGCAACCCGTTCCTGAAAGAAAGGAAAAAGTCAACACAGCACCAATTCTAGCAAGGTGACATTCTCCCAAACATCATTAGCTGCAAAGGCATGGATTTAGGCAAGAATCTGATGGATTTCTTTCTTAGGTTGCAGTGTGACATACATCTGTCTTGGAAAGGGATACACAGACAGTTATTTCCTAAGGCTTCTGAAAGAAGTGCTAACAGTAGCAATTTGGTTCCCAGAACTCTCCCAGTGGTGAGGAGGTGCTGGCAGAAGTGGAAATGATGTTAAGATGAACTCACAGTGAATGACTGATAGTCAAAACACAGAGAATGACATTAATAGTATTGTCAAAATACAAAGCAAGTCCATAACTTTGCAGAAGGTGAAGTGTTCTCGCTTGTATTTATTTCTTTTCTCCCCGAACAACTCATAAAAAATGACAAAAATTTGAAATTCTCCTGATTTTGCTTCTCTGTGTGAATCACTGCCATAATCTTAGGGGCCCCTTCTCTTGCTAATTGCTGGAGAGCTAATGGCACAGTGTTGCCACACTCACACAGACACATACACAAATGCTTCTCCCACTATCTACAGACATTATGTCATGTCATCTTTATAATACCTACATAATAAAGGAGAAGTGCCCTAGAAATATTCTATTATAAGTATGTCATTTTTATAGATCTGAAAGTTTTATTGTTTTCAAACTTTCACCTCTGCTCCTGCAGATACATGTTTTTTAATAAGTTTGGAAAAATGAATTACAAACCCATGAGAAATATATCTATTTGTTAATGCTTCATGGCCTGCTGTCAAAAGACTGGTGTAGACACAAGCTAATAACCTATACATTCTGTTCTGGCAGATTACAGGTTTTTCTTACAAGTGGATTAACACAAAGGCACAATTATCCTTTCAATTGCATTTTTACATGTAGCATAGCATAATGTAGAGTTCATCCATGGAATTGCATATTTTTTGTGATGTGTTTAGTGAACCTGGAGATTATAAAGGAACTTGCCAAGGCAGAAGGACACAGGTTAAAAAAATGAAGCAAATTTGCCAAAGACACACAAATTGAAAAAGCTGGGAATGGATTTCATGTTTCTCAGTTTTTCATTTAACGTAGCACGAAGTGCAATATCCTGTTTCCCTTCTTTAAGCATCTTTATGACCACTCCTATGAAAGTTCACTAATAAAACAGTCTATTTTATAGATGCATGTTCTGGTCTCCCACCTTTTGTCTTCCATGCATGGGTCAACTAATTATACAAAGGGCACAGGCTCTTAATTCTCCCTAGTTTGAGATGAGAGCCTGGGTTTGTTTTTTTTTTCAATTTTCAGGAACACACTCATGCATTCTGCATGGAAAACCCCAAGTTCAGAGAACAATGAAAGATCATTTTTATATTGTGTAGGAAAACTACTCTTTTTACAGCCTGCTGGCATATTTCTGTGAAGAGAAATGTATCCTCAACTTCATGCAAGTATGAATGAAAATATTAGCTCCCTACCTCATGAGCCACTGAGGTGGAAAGGCATATCAATGCTCTGTAATATGTGATAAAATACTTTCCTTACAATGAATAGCAGAGGGTGGGCTTCTTTCTTGTGGGCAACAATGCTCTATGAGCTACCTCAGCATGGGGAAGAATAAGCTCTGCCCTACATAATTCTCAGTATACAACCACAACAAACCAGGACAGGCTTAGGAAAAAGCTGGCTGCAGCATATTCCTGCTAGGATAGATGACAGGTGTATAAACTCAACAGAACTGAGTTGGTGGGAGTGAAAAACATGCAGTTCTGCTTTGGGTTGCAGGTGGAAGGAGCCTCTCTGGGGAGGCAGCTGCCCCTAATGATGGACTCCCAGCTCCCAGGGTCACGGTGGCTGTCCACTGGACTGATACAGGGTGTGCGGCCACCCTGCTCCCCTGATGAATCACCTGTTTAAAGATGCATGACTAGAGACCAAAAATACTTGACATAACCTCCAGGCTACAGCTGAGCAGGTAAAAGATGTTCCACAAGGGACGTTCTTGTCTCCATGACAGTAAGTTTTTTTTCTTCCCAATTTTTTTCTCCTCATTATTCTGGAAAGTGAAGAGAAGGGGTCGAAAAGTAATAACAAGAAATGGCATCTTCATCTACCTAATCAAATTCACTACACTAAAAAATCTGTCACATTTACTACTGAGTTGGTTGCTACTAACTTTTCATGTCTTTTCAGAGAGCCACAGATCATTCTGAGTTGGAAGACACCTGCAAGGATCATTGAGTCCAATTCTTAAGTAAATGGCCCATCCAGGCATTGAACCCATAGTATTGGTGTTATAACACCATGCTTTAACCAGCTGAGCTAATCTCAGGGTCAGACTTTATCATCCCCCAGCTTCATGTTCAGCACTTCTAGTATATCCAATATTTTTTCTGATACTGACTTTGTCATTTGCACTTACAAGTTTAATTTCTTCCTTTTTTCTCCTCGCTGTTCACTGTCTGCCAATGACACACAGCCATTTTCCTTTCACTTTTCTCTACTGCTACTTTTTCTTGGATTCCTGCCTCATATATAAGTTAATACCTTTTCTGGGTGGTTTTCTTGTTGTGTTTTGCCTTTGTACATCAAATCTCATAACATTTTTGTTTTCATTGCTGATGTCCTGTGTTGGGACCCTTCGCAATATGTCCTTACCCTTACTATGAGAGATTATATTTTCAAAGATATTTCAACACAATCAGATCCCAGCTTCACCAAGACAAGGGATATTTCCTTTGAGACCCCTAGCATTGGAAATAACCACAATCAATCCATACCCCTCTCTACAAAATAGGAATTATTGCTCCCTTTGACCAACAAAGAACGAGACACAACATGCAAAGGTACTGCTGGAGTAAGCCAGATCATCACAGGATAAAGGTCCACAGTTATCCCTGTGTTCAAATGACCATAACAACTGCAATGAAAAATAGCTCAGAATGTAGTGCTTGTCACCCTTCACCCCCATCAAAAGGTTAAGAGAAAGGTCTTCACTGATTTTGAATTAAGTGACTAGAAATTCACTCAACTTTTGAATCAAACAAAGAACAAGAAATGCTTGTAGCCTGCTCAGCTTTGTGGGAAGTGTAATTTGGCACAGGGGTCATCCCTGTGTAATTACTGGGATGCAAAACACTTGTAATCAGGAACCAGTGAGCCCCGTGGCTGGCAAAAACACAGCTGGAATGGATGAAAACAAATCCTCCCACATTCATCTGCCTAAACTAAATATGTGTAATTGCAAACACTGAAAAATGTTATCTTATGCACAATAGCCCAAGTATAGGATGTCCCAATTCCCAAGTGACAATCCTCAGGTGGAGTCTTAGAGATCCTATAGAGAATGGTGACCTCCTATATAGGTCACAAGAGAGGAGATTCTCTTGTGCCCAGATTCTCAAAGCTGAATTTAGTATTTTTTTAATTTGTTCGTTCTTAAAAATTTCTGGGAAATCTCTTTTTGAGGCAGAAGTAAGGAACAACACTGCTATTTAAACAGATGGTTTTCAGCTTTGGGCTTCTTTCTGCCAGAAGAAGGGCTCAAATGGTGTGTGAAAGAGAAAAAAAAGTCCTAGGTCAACATATTTCTCTGATCTTGTTCCTCTTGCAGTCTATAGCCAACTTTTGCTGCTCACATTTAGATCTCTTGTGAGCACAGATTAATCTCATAAATTGAAAGGCTGCTCACAGCACATATTGCCCACAAGACAGAAGCCCACCATATACTATTTATTGAAAGACAGAAAGAATTATTTTTAATTTGTGAAACTCAACTAGGGAGAAGCAGATATAGCTCAGTTAGCAGAGACCAGTGCCTGCATATTAAAAATACATTAAGATCAATAAATGGATAACTGAAACATCTATTAAAACATTTCCACCTAATATAAAGACATGCCTAGCTGTACAATTGAAATATATTTTGTCCATATTTCTGTGAGATAAAGAATTTCAATAAAAATATAAAGCACAGAATGATATTGCTCACTGTTAATTATCCAGCAAATAGGATTATTATTTTCTTTTTAAGTAATTTTTGTCTGAGTGTGCACTAGGACATCAGATTTGTATCTGGAGAATGCAAATCTCTATCAGTCCTCTGTCTGGGAAAGAGAAGAAGGGAGAACAGGTTCCACCAGCACTTTCCCTCTTGTTTGGAAGGACCTGCTCTTTAGGACTACCATAAAAAAATGTTTACTTTCTACTCTACCTATCCTTGTCATAAAAAAATGTTTACTTTCTACTCTACCTATCCTTGTCCTTATTTTCTCATCTTTGTCTCCACAATCCTTCCCGTGCTTTGCTCTCTGAAGCATTAAAGTTGTAAGCATTTTCTTATTGTCCAGAAACTGGAGCACAGTTTCACTTTAAGCAGATTTGTGATCAGTGCTGGCACAATCAGGAAAATAGAAGCATAAGATTTCCTGAGCTAAAAATAGAATTGTAAAATATTAATCAGTCTTTTTACAATTTTTAGTGCATAGAGACTAAGTGTAAAGGAAAATATTTAGTAAACTAACATTTTGGGGTATTTTAGATATGAATCAAAATGTAATGCAGGCTTTGAAAGTGTCCTGCATCTTGGAACTGGGCTCATACAGAGACATATTTCTAATGTTCAAGCTTTAGAGTCCAGCTCTGCTTCTAAACTTTGTGATAGGATCTAGCCATGCTCTCACCATGCTCAAAGTTCAGTCAGAACCATAGAATAACTTCCAAAACATCAAGTCTAATACCAAAAGGACACAGTTTTCTACACTTTTTGCAAGCACCACTTATCTTCAGGGATGGCTCTCTATTTCTGAGGAAACTGGTAGAATACCCAGTGAAAAAAAAAGGACCAAGAGAATTCCCCAAACTTTGGGGAATTCTGATGTGACAACTGCTTAATTTCCTGTTCTTTGTAGTAGAGTGGAAAAATAGAGTACAGCTTACCAACAGCTGTCAGTTTTTCACTGTATCTCTCCAGAAAACATGAGGATTAAGGCTGAGAGGGCAACATTTAAATCCACACCAAAACATCACCAGAGATGCCAGGACGCAAGGGCCAAGACTCAGGAGGATTATGCATTGCACAGAAAATTTAGCAACACTCTTGTGGTGCAACACTAGCAATACTCACCTGAGGTGAGTGATTAAAGGGAATCCTTCCTGGTTCTGCTCTACCCGTCCTGGTGGCCTAGGGAAGCTCTGCAAAGCTGCTCCCTGGCATTTGGAGAAATCCACCTTAGAGGAAAGCTCCCCTCCCAAACAATAATGCTGCCACGGAGCCATCATAAGCTCTCTACTGAGAGGGGAAATCATGGCTGTTCTGTTGACTTTGGTGGCCAAAGTGAAAGGAAAAAAAGCAAGAAAGAAGAAATCAATTTGGCTTTGGGAAGATTTTGATGAGTCAGAGATGTGCTTGCTGCAGAGACACTGGGATCGAGTTGAGAATACCCTGTCCTTGAAAATTAATTGGCTAAAGCTCAGACTTCTAAAATATTTTGGCATTGCTGCACGTCACATTGCAACATCCTACTCCCTGAGGAGCCCCAGCCCTCAGTGAGATGATGTAAACCACAGATATTTTAAGTGCATGGGAAAAAGCTCCTGAGCTACCATGCAGCAAACCCAGGCCATGCCCCCAGAACAGAACTCCTGCACAGGGAGCCTGACACCAGCTGTGCACCTGAGCTGATGGTTACAGACTTGTTGGTATCTAAATCCTCACTCTTGCCCAGAAAAGATGGGAAAATATCCAAGACCACACCTAAGTGCCACCAGTGTCTGATGGGTATTGAGTTACACTGATGCTCAGCTGGAGTTAAATCCAGCTGAGTTAAACCCAGTCCTAATGCTGGGATCTACTGGACAAGGTGACCCACCAAACTGCCACACTGAAGTGTCTTCAGCATGTTCTGAAAGCAAGAACAAAAATCATTCATACACACAAAGACAAAAGTTTTCTTGCAGTTTCATGTTATTTTTTACTTGTGATGGAAGAAGAGCTGGCATTAGCCCACGGTGCAGTCAGCTGTGGAGAGTACTCAGCTTATGCTGAAAATGATGTTAATGCAGCAAACTCTGCACTTGCAATTAGACCTCATCAACAGCAAGGTAATGCTGTAGCCTCAGTCAATTAGCTGCACAACTAAAACCTCTGTAACTTTGCCTGGAGCACAAGCCAGCAGAGCTTAGCGAGCTCAAGAGAGCAGGGTTAAAGGATACCATATCTGTGAGTATTGCTCAGCACTTCCTTAAATACTCTCATGTAGGAAATCTCAGTCCCAGGTAAAATCCCACTGCTCACCAGCGTCCCATTGCTTTTGGAGGAGCCACCAACACTCAGAATCCCTAAAATTCAGACAACTGTCACAGCCTTAGTATGGATTATAACAACACTATTTTTACTTTATTTTTAGAGAAAAATAACATTTTAGTCTAGCACACAATTTTGTTCTATTTTTTCTTTCTCCTTCAAGAGCAGACAGAAACAGAAAGGACTGGCAATTTATATTGTGAGAATTATAAAAACTAAACATGTTTTCAGGCTAGGTGGTCACAATCTGGGTTTGGAAAAAATGATGTATTTGTTTAAGTTTTTTTCCTTTTTCAATTAATTTTCCTCTCACTGAAAATGACTGCTAACATTTGGGGAGTTTGGGGAGTTTTTTTATCAATTTGGTTTTTCAGCTTTCTGGTGCAACAGAATTTTTGTCACTTTATAAGCTGCAACTACATCATTGCTGCCATTTATTCCAGGGTCACCACTCTACTCTTTGGTAAATAGGGACATGTAGAAGTCCTATTAGTGAATTTAGATTTATGAGCAGGTTTGAGTGACAGATGCTTGCATGTCATGAATACAGGAGCAGTGAGTTTCTAAATACGACAGACTGCATTAGGCATATGGATTTATACTGCATAAGAACTACACAGCCACCAGAGACCTCCCAAAGTAGAGGAATATGTAATGTAAAGTTAGAAATGGAAGTCTGTCTCACAGAAACACAACCTGAAAGAACCTCAGCCACATCAGTTCTTTGATGCTGCAGGTAATCACAGTAAGAATATCAGAATCTATCTTTAAGCTATTTAGGCTTTTCCCTGGAACACTGCAGAAAGCTGGCTGTAGAAAATTTATATCCATTTTTTTGTGGGAATATTTACTTTCAGCTGAAATAGCCTGTCTTCCTCCATGTTTACCCACTGAGATATAAACTCACAGCAATGCGTACCAGATGTTCATCAAGGGTAAACCTTGATTTTTGATACATTGTGTTCATGTCCCGCTAAAAGACAGAGTGCCCTCAGAAAGAAGATGTCAGCTCATGGTGAAAGGATTTTAAAGAAACAGGCTGGGGCAGGGTGGGAGATGAATAATTACTGGGAGAATAATGAGAGGGACAGGTTTCAAACTAACCTCCAGTGAACACAGGGCAGAGAAACACTCTCAGTGCCCTCATATCTCTTCCATGTTTCTTCTGGGGAGGTATTTGGCCAACGTCACCTTTCAGTTCTCAGTTTAATCTCTAAAGCAGTGATGGGAACAGTGGTCACCACTGGCAAGGTGGATTACCTTTTTCCTAGCAGGCAAATATCTGGGACTGACAGCTTTGGGGAATAAAGCATATTTTGAAGATGTGTTGTTTGATTTCCAGCTGTGGCTCCATTAAATCCTCAGTATAAACAACCAGGATAACAAAAGGTGTCTGGGATTTTTTTCCCTGGTTGCCATCTCAGTGTTGAGATATTTCTCCCTTTATATTTACTACCTTTCTTTTAAATAAGCCAGTAAGGCCTCCCCCCTTCTCATCTTGGGACATCGTCCCAG
Source organism: Geospiza fortis (assembly GCF_000277835.1). Taxonomy (NCBI): domain Eukaryota; kingdom Metazoa; phylum Chordata; class Aves; order Passeriformes; family Thraupidae; genus Geospiza; species Geospiza fortis. Next base: position 2,664,330 of record NW_005054300.1, on the reverse strand, counting down.
AAATAAATGGAAGTCACTGCTGGAGTGTTTTACTTTATATTCTGGCTCTATTTCTCTTGGCTCAATTTCATTCCCTGAAGTCAGTGTGGAGAAAAAGATTCATGGATTTTTTAAGGGCAGAAAGGACCCCAGTGATTGTCTAGCATGACATGTCAGACACAAGGCATTCACACTACTCATTTTGATTCCATATCCAAGAACCATAATATTTTTTCTTGTCTTTTTTTTTGCATTTCGGAAGAGATAAATCCAATGTTGAATTTAAACTTCCAATGATGGGAAATCTACTGCAGCCTTTAGCAAGTTGTTCCAGAGGTTGGCTTGCTCACTATGCAAATTCACACTTTGTTTCTAGTCGGAATTTATTTTGTTTGAACTACCAGTCATTGTTTCACCTTAGCTTGTTACACTGCAGAGCCTTATCAAATTTATTCCTTCTGCCCCTTCCCTTCCCCCTGTGGTTATATTTAGACTGCAATCAGGCCATTCTCTAAGCCTTCTTTGATAACTAAATAGAGTTGCTTGAGAATTTCACAACAAGGCACGTTACCCAAGCCTGTAAGCATTCATGTGGTTCTTCTCTGAATCCCTTCCAATTCATCAATATCCATCTGAAGTGTAGACACCAGAACCAAATAGTATTCCAGTAGCAATCTCACCAGTGCCAAATGTAGAGTTAATTTAACCTCGCTATCCCTGCTGAGTTCTCTCACATTTAAATGCTCAGAGGTTACACGAGCTTTTTGAACCATGCTCAGTAAGCATGAAGACTATGGTCCCCATGACTTCTTTCCTCACACTGCCTTCAAAAGTCATCCATGCTCTGTGTATAACCTATATTATTATTTTTCAGACATATAAACTTCGATTTGGCTCAACTGAAGCACATGCTATTTGCTTGATATCTTCAAACAGCCAGATCACTCAGCAATCTGTTCCCTTCCATGCTCCCCCAAGCTCATGTTATTTATAGACTTAATCCATAATTACTTTCTGGTTTTTATTTCCAAGTTGTGGATATATTTGTTGAATAGTGTTTCTCTGAGTAGATTCTTGTGGGAAACACAGACATTTGAAAAAAAATCTCTTTTTGTAATTAGATTTTGAGAACTAGATCCCAACGCATTCAATGTGTGCCCCATTGATTTTATATCACTCTGGCTTACAAATACACCATGTATCATTCCAAATGTCTGAAAGTCCATTATAGCAACAATATTACACTGATAAAACAGATATAAAATTTCATTTTAAATAATAGCATAAATTCAGGTAAACAATGTCTTGTTCATAAAAATGTGTTGATTGGCATTTGTTATTCCCCCCTCATTAAGTCTTATTACTATAGTTATATGTCAAACATGCTGTTACTTTCCCAGAACTGATGGTGGGCTGACAAACTTGTAATTACCTAAATCAGCCTGTTGTCTTTTTTGAAGTATTGGTGCTGTTGTGATTCTATTCAAGTTCTCTGAGATATTCCCTGCCTTCCTAGAATCAATCAGTATTGGCTGGTGTTGATCGCTACTTTTCTTTGTCTTAGCTGTAAGCTCTCTTAAAACCTGCTGATTTTAAAGGTTCTCTTTGACACTATCCCAGACTGTAGTTGCAATGATTTCTTCATCATGATCATGGCTTAACTCCAGCCTAAACCCAGCCCCTTACCAGCCACTGTGAAGAAAATTGATTTAGCCCTGACCAAAACCAGCACACCTCTGATGTTAATATTCATGGACTCTGAAATCTGGGACAGAAAACTTTGCTTTAGTAATATGGAGAAAATTTTATTTCAGTAATTTGGAGATTTCCCAGCAATTTAATATGCTATTATGTTTCTCATGGTTTTGACATAATTTAAAAAAATAATTTTGGTGTTAACTTTATGTCTGCTGACTACAAATTTCTATGTGCGTCTCTTTGTTTCCATTTAACTTGTATATGCATTCGTATATATATAAATTCAAATTTTGATGCTTTCTTTTTCATTCAGAGTAGAGTTGGGTGTTTTTTTAAGCAGAGTAGTGTTTTCCTTTAAGTATGTGATTGTGACATTTTGGCACAATCAGTGAAATGTTCGTAAACGAGTCCCAATTATCTTTTACATTTTCCAATTTATAATGTTTTATCTTTGCAAATTTAGCTCATAATTTTTTCTGTCTCTGAAAATCTGACCTTTTTAACGCATGAGGTAAAAATACAAATTATTTTGAATTTATTCTGTTTGCATTGAAGACAAGCACATGCACACCTTGGTTTCTATACTCCAACAAGTGGAAGTCTTTCTTATCTCATCTAGGAAAAATTCCTAAACACTATTGACTTGGATTTATATTTTTTGCAGGTAAATTTAGGCTGTTTATGTTGATTAGACCATCTCTGAAGGGTTCATAGAAATTCTCCACTCAAGTCGACCCACTGGAAAACAGCAATAGTTTTTTTTTTAAAAAGGTAGGCAGGAGCAGTAAGGGGACCATGAAGACACAACAACACATGAGGAAAGTGGTGGGAGGAAAATTTCAAACTGCTCGGACTTGAGCAATAATGAGACTGCCACAGAAAGCAGCCCAGAATCAATAGCAAATTTCCTTTTTAATTCCTAGCACTGTCTGCCCTGAAATGTGTCTTTTGATGTTTGTTTCAGTATTCTCTGTGGATTTGGCCTATTCTTAGGTTGTTAACTTCAAATTGGTATTTAATCCATCTTAAAATCTATTTCTACCCATGTTAACTTACCCATCAACTATTCAGTTTTGAATGAATCTTGCAAATAAAATGAGATGAAGAAATGAGAAATAAATTAAGATGGTAATAAAAAGCAGTCCCTTCTGCTTTTTATTACCATCTTAAAAGAAAAACTTTTATCTCTATACTTTTTCGTGTGAGATCTTTTTTGTATTTGAGGATCTGAGATTTTTCTAAAGACTAAAAACTATCAAGAGATACTAAATAACAATGAATAGCACAAAGATGCTTTCTTACACACATTAACAATAGGAGAGTGTACATGTGTGAGGCTGTGACTGAGTATGTATGCAAAAGGAGGGCATACACCTTAATATATTCTTTATTCACTGATGTACCTTATGCCAGAGAAAAAGTTACGTACATACATGCAAACAGAAATGTGTGTGCATAATTCTGTGATGGAACCACCTGATGCAGATGAAAAAAAAAGATCAAACTAACACCCTCAAGATCCAGAAGCACAGTACTCAACAGCAAAAACCAGACACTGAACTCAGTACTATAAAAACAGGCAATACCAGGATAAATGTCATACACATTGTCAGTGGGTTACATAAATGTGGGAAAGAGATTTTATTTCTGTATGAGTTCAGATTTCCTCATACAAGGGGCTTGAAATTTAGTTATGAAATACTAGAATTCTGTCCCAGAGATTTGCAAGAGTAAGATTGTTTTTCCTAAATATCAGTAGACAAGGAGTCAGGCTGATGTCCTAATAAGGTTGGGATAACTACAGTGAATTGGTAATTTTTAGCTGCATAAAGAATAAGGAGTGATAGCTAGAGGTAGTACCTACCCTCACTAAAAATTGGGAATTATACAATGTTTTTTATTCCCTGAAGTTGGAGAGGGTACAGATTTTTTGCTGTTAAGCTTGGTTGAAAAAAAACCTTTTCACTCCTGCTGCACATTGTTGAATGAAACGCAGCTGTAATTAGGTCAAATAAAGTAAAATGTGAGAGAGGACCAGCCTGTCTACATTGTCCAAGTCAATCTGTTTCCCCAGGCTATGCCTGTATTTGTGCTTCACACTTTTGGAGTTTGCTCTTACAGTTCTGGCAAGCAGCCATCCATCTAGTGCCAGGCACCCTTCTGCAAACAGGGGTCTCTAGATATCAAAAATGCTCCTAGACCCCCAAACTTGTTTTTAAGAGGGAAACACTGCCCCCTCCTAATTAATATTTACTCCTTCTGCAAATCATGTAACTTCTGAGTTGCTGAATCTTAATGTGCTCCCTGTGAGGTGCAATGATCTTTTCTTTCCATTTTAGTTTCCTTATTTCTTCTAGGCTAAGGTACTTTTATTAATGCAGGAGCAGTGTCTCTGCTTAGGACAGTAAGCAGAGGTGTAGAGCCACAAATTGATTGTTTCTCTATAAAAAATGGGATAGAAAGTGTGTCTTTGAAATGTAAGTATACAAAATTACTTCCTGGTTTTCATATCCTAGACTAATTTTTCACCTTTGCTCTCAAGTATTTGTTCCACAACTTTTTCTTGTGTATATTAGTGAAGCTACTTGTGCCATGAGGCCTTCAGATGAGTCTCCATTTCAAGACTAAAATCCTAACCGGAGTTCCTGCTAAACTACAGTTTGAAGACCTCTAGTGTAGAACTAGAGGCTTTGATACATTACCCTATGAAGTCACAAACCTAGAGAAGCATTGGACTGTGAATTCAAGTTTTTGTGTGGTTTCTGCATCGTGAGGTCTAGTGTCTGTCAGGGTGCTGTTCAGTCAGACGGCTCCTAAACTCCATAATCTTAAATTAGCAAGGTCAGCTAAAAGGTTATTGCCATTGCCACTTTACAGAACTAAGGTTCTAAAGATTTTAAATGAGTTGCTGAGCATCAACAAGACAGGATTTGATCACTGATCTGTTACCCTTAGTTGCAAAAGTGCAAAATGCCTCTTCAATGGCCATCCTGGAAACAAACTTAATGAGTGGTGATTCACCATAAAAATGTTCATTAAGGTACATGACTGAAGGCTTAATCAACCTGTAACTGCAGAAGTGTTTTAGGTGGCCCAGGCCCCCTGCTCAGATAGTCCTTCACTGCTGATGCTCATTCTGTCTCCTGTGTTTGCTGGTTCTTATTCACATTTCACTGGAACAAATTGACATCTACTCCACTGCAGCTGTCCTTCTGCAAGGGCTGGA
>NW_005054300.1:2555094-2659417 GCF_000277835.1 Geospiza fortis | reverse complement strand
ATCCCTGTCTGTATAGCTGTTGAAGAGGTGGCCCTGGGGTTGATCATCTCTTCACAATCTCTAACAATAGACATTCCACTCTACTGTGTCACATGCAGCCCACCAACGTAAGGCATGAAGCAGGGAAGGCAGGGAGGTCAGAGGAAGGAAGGCACTTCCACTGAATGATGAGAGGACACTGAAGCAGCAGAATAAGACTCCAGAATAATAATAATTTTTAAAAAGAGTAAGCTAAAAGACAGGCAGGCAGGCTCAAGGATTGTTTACTGTCCAGGAAAAGAGAGGATTTTTTTATGCAGCAGAGCAGAACAGGCTGACTAAATTATAACCTTAGCCCCCAGCAGCAATCAAAGAACTAAAGAGGAAAAAAGGAACTCAGGGGAAAGGAAGGAATGTAAAAGAAATAGAAATTCATAAAGAGCCTTTATCAACATGGGAGAGAAAGCACAGAACTTGAAGAGTGAAATAAGAAGGCAGAAACAAGTTAGAGGAAAATGAGAAATAGATCAAAAAATGATGAGCCCTGGATACATTCAGGGTATTTTTGCAAAAATTCTCAGAAATATTCACAATGTGCACAATATGAGGCCGTGCTGGTCATATGGACTGGAATCACAAAGGAAAAAGTACAAATGAAAGTTCTGATTTTACATATAGTGCTTATTCAAACAACATCTTCACACCAATCAGCTCTTTGGAAATTCAGCAAGAGTCTTCCATACCCAGCCTGGGATTTGTCTAGACCAATATGTTTTGGTAAATAAAACAGAAAAAAGTTGAAAATGGAGAAAACATTCAGCAGAAATAAAAATCCCAGACACCTGCAAAATTGATATGAAACTCCTTTCTCAGCCAGCTAGTTAGAAAGAGTCCTGGAGTTTAACATCAACTTTAACTGATCCTTTCCCAAATGACTCCATATGCACATGCTGTGAATGATACCTTAGGAAAAGCTTTCAAGGAAAAGGTCTGTACTAAATTCCTACTCACCCCCACATTATAAATGGCTCAGTAACAGCAAAAATAACCCATAATAAGGAGCAATTATCTGAAATGTTTCTGAAAGGATGTGGTGAGCCTACTGAAATACATACGCTTGCTGACACAATAAATCATTGATTGTAATGATCTCCTTGCCCTTAAAATCCTCGAGAGGTATCTCAACAGTTACCTACATGATATGAGCTGAAAGGAGGATGGAGATTGTGTCTGGCAGATACTTGCATCTATCAGGAAGTTGGTTAGTTTTTAAAACCATTTCTATGGAGCCCTGTCTCTTTTACAATTGCTAGATTCAGCTCACAATAAAGTCCTGCTAATTAAACTATCTGGCTATAGCAAACCTTTAGCTTTGCAGCACTACTGCCACCATTCATGAACAGAAATTTCAAATGTGGCAAAGCTATGCTCTTTAATCAACTTTACGTTCTCTTTCACTAATTTTTTTTAAACGAAAACAATAAGTTTCTTTAGAGAAGTCCCACAGAATCCATCATGGGAAATGACATTGTTCCATTTTCAAGGAAAATGTTTATGGACTCTCCCTCAGTTCTGCATCTGCACACCAGAGATGGCACCAGAAAATGTCAAATATGTCAAGTTGGTCTCTATACAAAAGGGATGTGCCATGGGGCAGACTAACACCTGATGTAGCTAGGGAAGTGAACTCTCTTCTGGGATCTCCACCTCTGGGACAATTAGTGACCCCAGAAGAATCCACACTATTTTTTGCAAAAGACTCCACAGGTGAAAGATATGCATGGGATGAAGGGAAACTATGTAATTTTATTTATTTTTCACACCATAAAAAATGACCCAAGTGCAGGTTCCTTCTGGATGCATGTATAAGACTGATAAAGCATAAATTAAAAAGACACAAAATTGACTAAGAACCAGCTTGAATGAATTCCCTCACACCTGCAAAATCAAATTCAACCCTCTCCAACTCCTGGCCTCCAGCAAAAGCCTGAATGAGTAGATAAGGTTTACAATATGTCAAGGAGCTTAAAAAATAACTTTGTCAGATCAATGGAATGAGAAAGAAAATCCCAGGACTGAAGTCACCTACTTGGAAGGATTAGTGTACACAGTGGAACCATGACAGAAAGTACTGGGGAGGATATTGAGCTCTTTCAGTGTACCTCACGGGACCTGTAGCTGAAATGCCTCAAATACCTTTGTAAAAGAAGCATCTTGAAACTAATACATTACAGGATGCACCTCCAGTGCTTCTGGGAAAAGAAAATGATATATTTGGGGCTTGTGAGAGTAGAAACAATCTCTGGAGATGCAGTAAGTGTTGGAGATGTACCCCAGAGGAAAAAGGCTGAAGGGTCTTCACTCAGGGCAAAAGTTTCCTGGTGTAACTATGTAAGATTTTGAACTTGAAATGTTTGGGAAAAAAAAAATTCTGAACAGACATTTTCTGACATGAATGTAGAATTTAACTCAAAACTGAGGATTTAGTTTAAAAATGACCTTTCTCTTCAGTTTTTACAGGAATCTTTTGATCAGCTATATGGGTCCTATAGAACACTTGAAATACAAATAAAAAGGGCAAGGACTATGCTTCAGCTCTAGATCCCAGCAGGACTGATACAAAAAAATACAGGAAATATCTCCTCTGCTGGGAAAGTCAATAGTAAAGATGCAGACTTCAAAAGAAATCAATAGCATGACAACAGCGCTGCAGAGCGGACCTGCCTGTTAAAAGTGATATCTCTTTGCCTGCTGACATCCATGGTATTTCTAATCTAATGATTTCAGCTACCGAGAGTCACGTGCCTCAAAATCATGACATGAGTTTAAAAGGAGAAAAGTTGAAGAAAAATATATTTTGCACTTTGGCATTTCAGGCGCATTTTGGGTATTGGTGGTTTTTGGGTTTTTTCTTTTTTTTTTAAAGAAGAATGTGCCTTGTAGCTTTTCGCTCACAGCTCACAAGTTCACTTTTTTTATGTGACTATGAGGGGTCAAAACCAACTTCTCTTTTTAATGAAAGTTGATATTACTCATAACAATATTTCAGGGATGACTGTTAAGAAAAATAACGAAATCAGTGAAGTGAAATACGTTAGGTTTGCAATACCAAATATCTATTACTCCATTCTTTCCTCTTTTACTGTTGTCCATGAGAGTACAAAGTCAGGACATTCAATCAAAAAGGCACATATGAAACAGTAGTGTTCAACCTTGGAAATTGTTTTCATTAGACTGTTATTATAGCTTATATGGCTATTTAACCTATTATTTATTCTGCTGCTGTTAGCCCTTTTTTGAAGGAGAAGTAAATGACTCTCCAAAGCAAAGCAGTCACCTACAAAATGATCACATAGAGCAGATCAGTTTGCAGTAAAATATATTTATTCCTGAGGATGCTGTGGGATTTGAGGTCAGTGCTTTTCACCAGACACTGCTAAGAGCTGTTGGGTTTACTCCCCTCAAGGCATGGGCAAGGAGAACATTTCTATGATAGTCTGATGCATCACTGTGAAAGAACAGCAAAGGAGGATCAGGTCAGTGTGCATTGACTTTCTTCATTTCCTATGGTTAAATTCACTGTCTATTACCTATAGCCAAGTCCTGGCCTCCAGAAGAGGTTGGAAATGGCACAGACCATTTCTAGTTCCTGGAACTGACCCCTAATGGCAAATGGAGGATGGAGAGATGCTGACACTCAGGAGAGGGATCTGCAAAGTGGTTGTGAGAGGCAATTAAACCTCAGTAACAAGTCCTGCAGGGGTCACAGGATGCTCTGTGTGGCCTTAACTGTGAAGGATGACACCTGGTAGAGACCAGGGACATGGGGTCCTGGCTGTGGGCTGCCTTCTCTTCTATCCCCCCCAAGCTGAAGCCACAAAGGCTGGGATGGCTCCAGCACGAGCTGATTATGAGACTTGTAAACCTCAACATCCTCCTGCTTTCTGAACATTTCTTTCAAGGTGCATAAAAATCTTGGCACAGTGAAATCCATCTCAAGCTACCATAATGGCCTAGAGGAATACCACATCCTGCCTGGTCTGAAAACTGACCGACTCAACTGTACTTAGTATGCTTAGATAATACCTTTAAAACCTGTAGTGATCCTTCCTGTTAGGCATTTCTTTTCTAAAGCCTCACCTGGATCTCTGTCTCAGGAATGTAAGCCCACAAGTCCTCATCCCCTCCACAGCAGACAAAGATCAAACCCCTATCTCTGTGCATCTCCCAGATGTCTCTCAAAATTTGTGTCTTCCCCATGCTTTCATTTCCACACTGCTTCCAAGGCCACTAACTAAAAAACCCCCAAATCACCAAATGTCAGGGACTAGCAGTCTGGGCTACCCTCACAGAGACCTGTCAGGTCAGTTGGTTGAACTGGGCAGAGGCCCAAAGACTTTCTTTAATGGATGGGATGTATTTTCTGGTGACTGATTGCTTCCTCAATAAATTAGGCAAACAGTTCTCCATTGAATCCAGTGACTGATTGAGGAGCCCTTAAAACAGTAAATCCATTCCTCTGTCATTTTTCTGAACAGTAATGGTACTGCTGTAGTCACAGAAAAATACTGAGCTGCCCTTTGCATTGATGACATCCTCATTTAAAAGAGAAGTTACAGTTGCTAAAGCAGCACTTTTGTGGACACAGTAAAAAATCATTAGTCTTGGTGTCTTCTCAGTCATTATTACTGCTGAGGACATGAGGCCAGGCTTGAGGGATGTGCTCAGTCAAGAGTGCAGCATACCGTGGAGGTCATACATGAGTAATGTTTCATTTCCTGAGGGCTTGAAGTGTAAACCTTTTGTATTCCTCAAAAAATGCAAAGAGTCGATTATTTATGTGTAGGTTCCCAAGTACTTTCATTTTTGTGTTGTCAGGCACATTAGAAACTAAAAAGACCTGTGGAAATCCCACAGTTTAACAAAAAATGAAGGACCATCTTGGCAGAAAAGAAATGTGAGATGTAACCACCAGAGACAGCTAAAAAAATCATCTTGTTTCCACAAAAAACAGGTTAAAAAGTGCATTAAGCAATCTCAGGAAGCATGCTTTCCTCAACACACCCTTCAAATTATAGGTTTAAACAACTTAATTCAGTACTGTAAAAGAAGAATAACAGAAAATGTATCCCAGAGGTCTTCTCTTCTGCAATAGATTCACTTCCTCCTGTCTCCAGTGGCCTTACTGTTTCTTCTAACAGTCCCCTACCTCTATGTCTGCCTTGGCTCAGGTTGCATAAAGATTTTTCAAATCCTAAAAAAGGGATGTAGTTTGTCAGAATTGCAGTGCACTCATATGAAAATACATAAAATTGTATTAATAATGATACAGTACCCTCGTGTTTCCTTCAAGGACCAATTTGCAGACCCTAACCAAAAGTAGAATCCTTTTGTGCCAGACATTGCACAGATAGATCAGAAAATACAGACCCCATAGCAAAGCTTTAAAAGTCCCTGAAGAGACACACAGTCTGCCACCTCTACATTCAGAAGATAATTATTTTACCTTGAAAAAGCCACAGAAGTGTCTTTATATGTTAAAAAAAAAAGAAATAATTCAAGAGCAGAAAATTTTTCTATTATTCCTGTGGCTAGCAAAAAGCTGAATGACTTTGAGTGAGACTCATGAGAGCCACCACTCTGCTTGATTGGCAGGGAAAATGAAATCCTTTAATTCACCTTTCCCTCAGAAAGGGAATTTGTGAGGATGAGAGCAGGTACCGAGCACATGGTGACACTGCAGTGTCCAGCTGAGCATAGGGCAGCATGACCTGACCAGGCTCCATCCCATATCTGTGTTCCCACACACTCAGCCTGAGCCTGCCCACTGGGATGGCCAATTACTGCTCTGACAGAACTCCTGTAGGGGTCTAAAGAAACAGAGGCTCAGCTGAGGTCCCCAGGTCTTGCCGCTGCTGAACACAGCAGGTAGAAGTCACTCACTTCCCTCCATCCCTGCCAATTTGAGCTCGTTCAAACCAGGACCTACAAGAAAGGTGAAAGGCACCTGAAGCCACAAGGATGTGCATTTCTGAGAGCCTTGATTAATTAACCTCAAAGCTCCAGTGTTTGCTCCTCTGTGTCAGTGAGGTTGAATGAGATAGGGTTTGTAAGTTGTCCCTACACCTTTGTGCTCATGTAAACACAACTCTCTTTCTTCCTGGCCGTGGTTTCATTAAGCAAAATGCTCACAGTCGGCACCAAAGTGATGTTGTGTTCATCCCCAAATTCAAAGCAGCTATGTGAAGGGCCTGCATCAAGGTGAACATAGGCAAAGTCTACTGTAATAGCTGGTCACATCCCAGAATTAAACAGATTTCAAGGAGCTCCTTAGGGAGGCAGGAAAATCAGTGGCTTGGGAAGTCATAGAAGAAATGGTCTGAGTGGTTTGAGATGTGTGGACCTTCCCTCAAGGCAATAGCCCTTCAGCTGATATTAGCCGACATGATTCTCTATGGAAATGAGAGTAAAACTGCCCTTAGTTCATACAGTCAACATACTTAGGAATGCCTGAGAATCCATAGCAAGTTGGTATAGGTGGGGAAACTGAGGCACAAAGACACTGAACTAAAGCAAGAAATGGAAAACTTTTTTCTGAATCCCAAAGTAGTCTTTAGATTTCCTCCTATGTCTAGAAAAACCAGGATGCACAAAACAACTACTTCCACTATTGAAGAATAATTCCAATGGGGAAATTGTTCAGCTAATTACACCTCTTGCCTTTGGAATTTTCTCTGGGTACACCAACCTTCCCTTCCTGGCTGAAATGGTTGCTTTCTGTTGTTATGTGCTGCCTTTTCATTTCTGGCAATTCCCTGCTTGTTCTTGTTTTTTAATGGTGAGTTAACTCATGAACCTGAAATGAATAGAGTGCTAAGTGGGTCAGCCCCTTCTCTGACAGTAATTTATGATATATTGCCTGGTCCCTGCAGCTTGGTGCTTACTGAGGGTCTGACCCCCATCATCTAGAGTGAGTGTTTCATATTCTCAAGCAGTTCCAGCTCCAACAAAATACCCCTCAATCCACTCAGCAAAGCTGATCTGTGGGGACGGAAGTCACAGCACAAATGTCAGGGACTGAATAATAATCGATAGCTCTGTGGTGACTTTCCATCAAGAAATAATGTCAGATATTCATAGTAATTACAACTAAATTTCAATTCCTACCACATACATGGATGAAATACATCTGTTTGCACTACAATGTGAAGTTAATCTCATCATTAATAACTCTTCTCGTATTTATCTTAATATTGTTAATTACATGGGACTTGCTGGGTATAGTACAAAAGCATGTGTAATTTGTCTTTTTTCCAAGAATTTCCAGTGCAATTTACCATTAATTACTTGCTGCTTAATACAACAACCTCCCCCAAAGAATAATTCCAGCATTATTATTGCATCTTAGAACAGTTGCTAAGGCTTTTTATTCTGCATAATGTGTCATTACTAAGAAGGGTGAAAAAAACCCTACAGCCATTCTTACATTCTAAATGGTATGCTAATAGACAGCAGAATTTGGATAATTTAACAAGATAAAGGCTGTCCTTGAACTTTACTTATTAATGATAGATCCAATCTTAATTTTAATGATTTATAAGCATGCTTATATAGCATATTCTCCAGCGTGGGCCTTATCCAGTGCTTTGGATAGATTTTCTTTGGCTTTAATGTCCTTTTAATACGCACTTTATGACCTGAGTGTTAAAAAGGAACATGTTCTGGCCAGAAGCTGCTTTTTACTGCAAAGAGCATTTAGCACATTTCTGGAGGGAGTAGTCCAGCTCTAATGTGGAGAAAGAGCAAGTTGTACAATGTAAATAGTGCTCAACTTTGATGTCTTTATAGAAGACTTAGACTTGACCACTGAGGTCTTTGTAGATTTTAGATGTAGCCATTGCATGATTAAACTGGTGCATATGATCATGACTGGATTCTGTTCAAAATTAATGGTTTATAACAAAACTTTCAAGGATTAATTTTGAGAAATCCTAGCTGTGTCTAAATAAAAAGTAAACTTGGGTACAAACTGGGAGTGTAGCTTCCTGATGCTTCGGGATGGGGAGGTGATGGAAGGTAATTCTGGTTCCTTGTGCCAGCTTCTTTCCCATAGAAGCTGGTATGTCATGCACAAGCATGTCTGGAGAGACAGCGCATGTTCAGGGCACACCCCAGCTTGGATAGAAGCAACTGAAATCAAGACTTTTCTTGAGTCCAAAAATGCAGATGAACAAGGTATATTGGAAGATCAGAACCATGCTCTTGGAAAACTCACAGAATATCTTCATCTATCTTAAATCTTCAGCTCAAACGAGCAAAAAGCCTTCCAGACATCTATGGTTTTATGTCCCCCAGAAGATACTCACTGAGCAGACACTAACACAGAGAAAAGCCCTTTTTTTTCCTCTCTAAATCTGTTCTCCAGCTTCAATAGCATCACCAAAACCAACACACAAAAACTGCAGCTCTGCCAAAACTTAACTGGTGCGCAGGATCACAACACCATCGCATACAGCAGTGCAAGCCTGTTTGCACATTAGCTCTGTTCTCAGCTCTCTGACCTCTTTTTGCACCGATTCCTCCTCCCTCCATGGAGCAATTGTAAGCAATAATTGTTAGCAGCAATTGAGGCAAATGCAAGAGAGTAGCAAGAGAGCTTAGAGTGCTGCTGGGATTCCTTAAGTATTTATTAGACATTGATACAGCTCCCAGGTTCCTTCAACTGCAAATTACCTAAGAAACTGACAACCAAAATAGGAGATGTCTGTCTGGACTGTGGTGCATCATAGCTTAACCATGGTTTTTTATTATTTTCTTTCAGAATTTTTAAACTTTCCTCATAAACCTGGCCATAGCTTCCTTCAATGTAAGTGGCAATTTCTATGATTCTAAAATTCAGTGTTGGATTAGTAACAAATTGTAAATAAACTCAGAATTTCTGGAAAAGCTCTACAATTTCACTTAACTTCAGCATACTATCCATCCACCCATGTTACAACTGACTAAAACTCAAAATTTCAAACTGACTTGGCTAAAAGGCTGAAGATTTGAGGTTTTCCAGAAACCAGAAGTTTCAAAGTTCTTGATAATGCCAAAATGCTTTATAAAAGCGTTTGCAATGGACTGGATTAGACTGAGCTAACTGAATTGCACATTACTGTACTGTGAAACTGAAGCGCTGCTCCTGAGCCTCTCACAAATGAAGCACAGAAAAGTCCTGTGTAATCAAGACTTGTCTGTGAAATATAGCAGCTTAGTCAGATCCCCATTTCCTCACAGCAAACTTTTCCATTAGAAAAATACTTCAGTAGTACCTGGTTGGTCCCACAGCAGCAGTTTTTCTGGAACTGAAGATGATTTTGATGAGAAAAGGGTAAAAAGACTAATTTAGTCCTGTAAAACCTGGAGCGAGAAGGGCTGATGATACCATTTTGTTCTGCTTTGGTACTGCCTACTCCAGAATTTCAAATAGTTTACTCAATTTCTATGGAGAAAAATAACCCCAAACAAACTAACAAAAACAACGCAAGGCTTTAAAAGCAAATGCATTGTGGTGCAAATGTCTTGGAAGCATTGGAAACACAAGAGTCTCAAAACCTAGGAGAAACTGAAATGAAACAAAGAGGACTAGACAAATCTTCATATGTTTTACAGACTCCTGTTGTGTATAACACAAAACACCTTACATTTGCTCAAGGCTAGCTGTAATATAGGATAAGTGTGACATATAAACAACTTGTTCCCTCAAAGGTGGGAGGGGAAGATCTTTGAATTGTGGTGATGGCCCCCAGGTGCCCCTCCCAAAAGAGAAAAAAGTAATATTTTTGCATTTTGTTAAAATGAGGTTGATATTTGTAAATTTACCAGATGCAGGCATCCCAGTACAAAGACACCATTGTCTAGGAACTTTGCCATTGTTCCACAGGAACTTCCAAAATATATTGGTGGAACCACCCTACTTATGAAGCTCAAAAATTTAAGCTAAATAGGAATATACAACAGTGTTGCCACTCTGAAAAGCTTCTGACATTCAGTTGATCTTATGATGTGAACTTGATTGCTTCTGACTCCTCCATTAAAGGTCACTGGTTTGTATTCCCCCGCTCGCTCTGTCTCACACATGCATGCACACACACTAATATTTTCTCTCATTGTCTGCATATTTTCTGTGCTATAGAGCAAAGCCAGACACCAGCTCAGTATATATCAGAGGATATGACACCATTCCCGAGAAGGATTATGCTGAAATGTTGCTATCACTCAGCACTTGTAGCATCTCTGGGTATTTGGTGCTCACTTATCACATTTCTCCTTGGGTCCCGCCGAGTCAGCTGCTATACATCTTGCATCTTCCAAATAGATAAGTCACATGCACTCTCAAACCCTCCTCAGAGGTGCTTTTCCTATGGTAATGCCTTCCATGTAAGCTAGCCCATATTTCAGAAGCTGTCCTCTCATTCCAAGGAGCCCCCATGACTGATCATTGAGCAAGGGTCACTTAAAAAGCATCACATGAATTCTTTCATTATTTACAAGAGCCAAATTAGATTTACAATTTACAGTAAGAATGAAAGACTCCTATGCTGATTTCATGAAGTGGGAATGCATGATCATTAGAAACAGGTGGATTTCAATTAGTCAGGCTCATATTACATTGAATTCTGAATCAGAGAGTCTTATTTTCTCATAAACATGTTCATGCTGGATATTGTTTCTCTCTGAATACATGTAATTACAGTTTATGTTGGTGTCTTTTGAGATACAGCAGAGTAGGCAGATGTGCAAAACACACACCTTTTGCTAATGCAGAGGCACCCTGCCTGAGATGATGTCCTGATTTTTTGTGGAATGTTTTACCTCTGGAGGATGAATTGGAGATTGTCTTTTCAAGCTGCAGGTGGATAATTTTTCAGTCACGCAGTCACGAAAATCATTGAAAAAGGATAATTACAAGGCACGGACAGATGATGGGGTTTGTTTTCCATCAAAACCAGATGCCAAATGTCCTTATATTCAAGATCACTAGGCAATTCACTACTTAGTGGTGCTTAGACAGAAAATGAGCTTTTTTAGATTAACACAGAAATAACATATTGTGAGGTTTTAGGCTTTGTGGCAAAATCCACAGTGGATGCCTATCTGCAATGCATAAAATATACATTATTCAGGGTTCCAATATCTATTCTTTGATGAGCTCACAGACGGTATATTCATTAAAGTCAGCCTTTCCCAGTCTCTCCCAATAAGGAACTTGAAAAATGGCTATCTCATGGATAGTTCTTTCTATAGATATTTGCTATTGAAATTTTTTGCAATAATCGTGACCAGGATGAAGCACATCCACAAACAGCTAGGATTGATTTGCAGGGGACACGATGAAATCCTGGAATATAAAGGCATGATTTCTGATCAGAATGATAAGATTTTGTTGTTCCAAAGACTTTTTTTTCCCTTATCTAGGCATAAAGTTCATCTATTTCTTTTTGAAGTGTGCCCCACTAAATATGCTTTCTGCTTTGATGCCTTCTCTGTAGGCTTTCCTATTCTGCTGAAATTTTCCATGTCTGCCAAAAAGCCTGGATGAGCTGAACTGAACTCTGTGTAAACTGGATGTTGCAAATTACATCAGACATGGGTATGTATTGACATTTTTTGCTGCTTTCACTCAGAGCTTCTGTTTAGGGGACATTTGAATTTAGTGTACGTAATACCTCTGTCCTTGGGCAGAACTTCTTTCCTTGTAAGAGCTTGCTATTTACTGATTGCCACCACCAGCTGCGGGGACAGGGATTCAAGCTTTTATCAGGATCTGTGGGTTTAGAATATGGGGGAACAGGATTTAATTTCAACATAGAGAGAGGATAAGTCAGGTACAGAAATGCTGGTGCGTTGAGCATGCACAGGACTGCCAGGTATGAGTTTCTCACCTGTTAGACATGTTCTTATGAATAGAGGATTTTCTACAACATCTCAAAAAGCACAGTACACCTGTTTAAGCAACTAAGTCCTTTCTAAGGTTACTGTAGTGGTAACTGGCAACAGGAGAGAGTGAAGTCTAGGGAAGACAGAATCCCGGATTGCCTTATTTCCAGCTGTATAAAATTCAAACTCTGAATAGACAAAATTTACATCCCATCTCTTCTAATAATAGAAGATCTTACATTGCAAAAATTGTGTTTAACCCAAATCCAAAGTTTGGAGAAGCCCTTTAATGACACAGATTTCACAGTCTCTAGTGCCAGAATCTTTTCAGATTCCAACTATTCTTTGGCACTATTTACATCCAAATATTTGTTTGGCACCTTGCAGTGGTTTGAGGCACACCTTGGAGGTGGCTCTGAAAATTTGACTCTGTGTGTGGTTTTATAAATGTGTTGTTCTGGTCATATAAATTTAATGCTTTTAAATGTTTTGTCATTGGATATTTCTCTGATTTATGACATCCATTTCAGAAAGACATTTCCTTTAAGACCTTTTTGTTCCTCCTGAATGCTGAAGGATAACATTAGAGGACAGAAAGGAGGAGCATTCCTACTAACTACTGAATATGTTTTGCTGAAAAATTAAAAAGACACAAGAAAATGCTCCTCCCATCAGAGTTCCTAATTCTTAGTGTGTATTTCAAACTCCATACTTTGGTGCTGCTGTTCTATCCCAGACTTAATTCAAGAAGCATTCATATGCTGGTAGTGCATGACAGTGTCACATCTTCCCTCTGGTGGAAAGCAAGTGAGCCCAAGGCAACTTCAGAAGCTCTGCTTTTTCTTAGTGATACATGTGGGCTATGATACCTCTAGCTACATCTTTTTGCTAACTGAACATGCATCAACCCACTTTGGATAATTTTTATGGTTGCAAACAGAAAAATCTAATTTACAATTGAACTGGAAAAGCAATTTTGGGACGAAAAATGTTTGAATTACTTCTATTTATCTGGAGACATTCAGACTTGTCAAGAACCATTGTTCATAAAAGAGCAAACAAGTGCAGCTGGTCTATCACAAGTAAAGTTCAATTCTACTTTGTTATGGATGAAATAGAGGTATCCCCTCTTCAAAATCTGCCCTTACAGCACTTAGTACATTGCATTTTTGCTAAGGCTGCTGGTCCTGCCATGTGCCTCAAGATCACTGTGACTAATAAAGCACAAACATTTTGTCATCCCAGCCTGCCTGCTCTTACAGCAGCTGCAAGTCCAGGTCACCCATCCTGGGGCAGAATGCTTGGCTGTGTTATCTTAACATGCATCCAAATTTCAAGGGAGAAATCAGTTATGAAAAGCTCAGTAAACAGGCTTGAGCTGAAGACAGAGGCTGCATTCTGAGCATTCTGAGGTGCAGCAGAGAGCACTTACTGTCAGAGTACTCATACCCTTCAAGCTCATCACAGGTTTTCCCCTTACACCAAATTTGAGCATCATGGCTGTGATACCTTATTCTGTAAGTAGAGGCTAGAGTGACTTGCCAAAGGTCACCCAGGAATTCCCTTCATGCCTGCCTTCATAGTCTTTCTTTCAGTCTTCAGCTTATATTGCTATTTACCATTATTATCAATTCAGTTTTTCCCTTTGATGTACTGAACTTTTCCCTAAGAGAAAGTTGATTTCCACCAGCTCAACTCATCAATGCTCCAACAATTCTATTTGTAATTAAGTACCTCTAGTTTTGAATAGTTCCATCATTTATTCTACATTTCCTTTCTGACTCTCTCTAGAGACTTTAGATTAAACAAATTCCCCTGGAAACAGCTCACATTACTGATTAATGTGAATAGGGTCTCTGCTTTGCCAACACTTTGTTATTTCATGGATTTTGCCATTAGTTAGAACTGTGGCTGGAAATTTTCAAAGCTGTGTTCCTTTTGATGTAGCAAGGGCAGACAAGGCCAGTGGCTGAAGGATAAGCCCATGAAAGCCGAGCACCTGACTAACAGAGGGCAGCTGTATTCACAAAGTCACTGGCCAACTCACTCTTCTCTCCACTCCTCAACAGAGCTGTTAGGAATGATGAGGAAAATACTAACTGAAAACCAGATTTAAGCAATATGGAAGCAGTTAGACTCCTTTTGTTTTTCCAACTAATACTCTTGCGCAGCTTAAAATTATCCTGACAGAAAAACAATCGAGGCAGCTTTTAAACTAATGACACAATCCCATGGATAATTTCCCCTAAATAGCACAGAGATGTGACTGAATGATCCTATATATCATTGTGGGAAGCAATTTTCCTCAATGAGTTCTACCTGCTGGATATTGCAATGCATTACAGAGTGAGTAAAAGCTTTCCTCTGAAATCAGATTCAAACTGGCTTTGGAGAAAAACTTAAACCCTGAGGGTGAGAAAGCCAGGGTTATATTTAACACCTCCCTTTGATTCACAGGTTCCACATGTTCCTCCCCACATCTGGCAACTCCTGATGTGAGTTATTCCCATGAGCTGCATGGCTTTCAGACTGTCTTCACAGGTGTTACTGAGCCTAATATGGGCTTTACTGCTGCTTGATATACTGCCTAGCACCTCACAGATGTCTTTACAGTGTTTTCCTGCAACAGTTTCTTAGCTCTTCAGGCTGCCACATCTCTTTAACAGGAAAATTTTCCCCCCTCTTTACCATCCAGCTGAAGGGAGATGATTTCCTGGATGATGATTTCATATACTGCAGAACACGTTATACTTGTTTCTATATCTAACTGATGTTTTGTCTCCCATTGCAACAACCTGGGCAAGTAATAGAGAACTGATTGATCCATCTGTCAACTCCCAGAAACTTCTTGTGGGTTTTGTGCTTCTTTTGCCTTGGCCAATTACTCTGGCTAAATGGACAGATCAGTTGGGCCCAGACTAGGGGATTCACCTCTGTGATGAGCATTCTGCTACACAACATCACCTTCCCCAGCATTTACCCCCATTCTGCCACCTATAGACAAGTTTCTGGCAGCTTGGCTGCCCAGTCAAAGTGCTCCATTTCATCTGGGTGGAAAACTCTCCAAACTTTAGGTATAGGGTAGCAATCACTGCTGGATGGTGGTGACTGGATGCATTTCAAATGGGGTCTTGAAGTAGTAAAGCCTTTTGTGTCATAGTCTGCAACTGAAGGTGAAAAGGGTGTTCATGAGCCAACAGCACCAGCTCCAGAATCACCTCCCTTCTCTGTGCAGCAGTTCTCCTGCAGCAGTGACATGCAGAGCAACAAAGAGCCAAAGCATTAAGCAAGATGCTTATTTAAAAAACAAACAAGCAGGACACTGTTTGCATTTCTATAAGCTGAAACATGAGCAAAAGCTCAGGAGGACAAAGGCGGAAGATAAATACACTGACTAATTTTTTAACAAAAATGAAGATCAGAGCACCAAGAAAGCCAAGCCCAAAGTTCTGAAAGCAGACTTTTCACACAGCACATTTCAATGGATATGGGAAAAAAACCTCCATGAGCAAGTTTGTATCTTTTCTGTCCTGCAACCTTCATTCCTGGCCATTCTGTTTGTCACAAATAAGCAGTAATTTATGTTTTGATGACTCGCCCCAGCGAACAGAACCATAAAAACAATCCCCAGCCATTTATTTGTGTACATTTTTTTTTCCGAGGCTTGAATTTATTTTAGATGACACTTTTTCCCCCCTTGGCCGAGACAGGATATTTTCTCCATGCCTTTTATCAAACTGACAGGTGATATTGCTTTAAATTGGGCACTGCATCAACAACAGAGGCTTTCTCATTTCAAACCCAAAATGTCAGTCATGTGAATGAGAACTCATTTTGTCCCTTATTTACTAAATGCAGATTGGGTTTTCAGGAGCTGGGAGTGCAGAAGAGGAAAGGGATGCCCTGGGTGATAATGGGAATGAACGAGAGAGGACAGCAAAAGAACAACACAACATGAAGCAGGCGGGAACTTATTGTGGGTTGATTAGATGACATCCATCTTGTCTATAAACCATTCCCACAAGCACAGCTTTCAAATTCACTTTGTCCCCTGTCATGGCTCCCTCCCCATAAACAGGATGAAAGGTGACAGGGGACTGCAGGATGTCCCTGATGGATTTCAGCGCACTGGGGATTTAGCTAAGGGGTTACAGAGCAGAGGTGAGCTATGGTTTGAGACTGAAACCCTGGATTCCCTGATTTCTCATGTATCCAACACATAGACTGGGGTTCAGGGAGAAGCAGTTTCCTGAAGAATGTAGGGAGATTCCTTGGCTGCTATGATGGCCTGTCTAGTTAGTCCTCAATGTCTAGAAGATTCTGAGAGCACATCACCCAGAAAAGATGACAAAAAATGAATCTTGAACGTACACTAAAACAGAAAGTTTCTGGACAGTGTGAATACATACACGTATTTTTTAAAGTGGGAATACAGGGTACTTAATTTTGAAAAATATCCTCTCAGAGAACATTGTGTTTGTCTCAGAAATGTACCAACAATTACCAATTCTGAAATTTTAATATATAATCTTTTATTTTAGTATAATCTTATGATTGTTTCTAAAAGGATGATAACTTTCAGCAAAACCATGAAACTCTAAAAGCTTTGATATCACTGTATGTATTTCAACCAATTACTATCTATGCTCACTTTTATAATGTTTAAACTTCTTATTGACATTACATGTGTGAGCAGCCTGCAGATGCTGAGCAAGCAGGGAATTCTGCTGCCTTGGCACACAATCTCCTGCTGCTAGAGCACCAATTAGCCAGAAGGAGGAAGGAGGTTTCACTGTTATAAAAATGGGAGCAAGATTTAAGTACAGCAACTGTCGCTGAAATTTAAGGGAACAGAGGGAGGAAAGGAGACCTGCCCTTGTGTCATCTTATAGAAGGTGTTATAAAGTTACATCTGTGACAACACACTGCTGGAAACTAGAGACAGATGATGGAAATTCATGCCAAAATCTTCTTAGTGCTCTCTCCCCCCACATCCCCTGCCTCTAACTGTGTAAAAACCACCTGGATCTGAGAACAGGCAGGACTGCGTATGATTTACACAGGCAAGCTTTTCCACTTTCTAGTGATCTCAATATTTCCCTGCTCCCTCTTGACAATGTTTATGATGACTGGTACCTATCTCAAGAAGGGCTTTATGAGTCACACTTTAAGAAAAGCAGCCAGGAGTCATCCATGTGAGAAAGTTTTTGAATAACTCCTGTGGTTCCGCGTGACTGCAGCAGCATCCCGAGGTTTGCCCACGCAGAGCTGCAGCCCCCAGTGAAATGTTGAGTTCTCCTTCCTGCTCACTGCCCTTACCCAAACCCCCTCAGTACCAAGCAGAGCCACAGAACATCCCATCCATCATCCTCATTGTTTCCTTAACAAGTTCTCATACATGTCTTTAAACCAGAAAGCCAGGGTTTACTAGATAAAATAATTGTATAAAGAAGGGAAAACTTACAGTGATTTGATGAGAAAGGAGTGTTAGAAAGTTTTATAGCCTGGAGCATTTCAGATGTGGAGGACAAGGGCAAAGCCTATTGTCAGTTTGGCTGCTGTCAGCTCAGAGGCGCTCTGGGGCTCAATAAATTCATACAAGTCCTGCCTGTCTCCTGGGACATTTCTCCTTCTGTCTGGGTGTCCATGCCCAGTTGTCCCCACTGCTGAGCAGTGTTCCTGGCTCTGCAGATGCTTAAGGGGAAGTCTCTTCTTCCAAACCTGTCATGAAGTCTGTGATCACCTTTCAGCTGGTCCTGCAGGATGGGGCAATGTTTCCTTCCCCTGAAGTGCATCCACCCAGTCACTGTTATTTCTTAGACGTACAACAATACGCAAGAGGAGAGAAATAAATAATATGGTGCTGTCTGCTATGTAAACCAACAGGAGTCAGTCAGTGTCATGAAAAAGGGCCGTCCAGGCGGGAGGAGCAGCACTGGGGTTGGGCTTTTAGTACAAATCCTGCCTGCTGGCACATTCCTGCATCAGTGCTGTGCTCACTCAGACTTTTTTCACCTGAGCACAATTCCCTCGAAGTTAGGGAACTTCTGCAGAGAATCTCCCCCTGGAAGAGACCTGATGTCCATGTCCATGGCACAACACACAGAAACACATACTCAATATTGACATGCTATTGCTGTGCCTTTCCAGATGGTGGGGAGGTATTGAAGTCAGCAGGGAGATTTTTCTGCTGTCATCACCTGTTTCTGGTTTCTGTGTACTGTTTCTGATAAGTGCTACTAGAATTGCAAAGCACATGAATATATGAAGAAGCTTGCTGTCTGTTTTCTTAGGTGGAGAGTGTATACCTGTCAAGAGGACTATGAGACAGTTCCCATCTTAAAAGTAAGACAAAGTTTGCCATGGTTTTGCTTTAAGGCAAGTAGGAGGATTCACCTAGAAGATCATGATTGTGTTTAGTTTTTAATCTGAAAGTGAGCCAGAATAGATTTCAGGAGTTCACAGTGACTAAGTGTGAAAATAGGTGAAAGATAAATTTAGGAAATTATCTGAATTTAGAATAGATCATAGGAACAAGGAAGGCTCTGTGCCTCTGAAAAATCTGTGATATCAGATCTTGTTCCACATTAGCATCTAGAAAGACTTAGGCATATATATTGTAAACAATGTCAAAAGAATCCAGGTTGATTAGAGGTCTTGTGTTATAGCAGTGATTGTGAATAACTGAAATGTCATCACAGGCAGAGAGATGACGTCACATGAGAAAAACACAACGCAAAAAGTAACCTAGAAAACTAAAAAACAAATCTGAATGCCACAGGAACCCAACAATGCAAAGGATACAAATACAATAAGCAGCACTATGCCATCAAACATTTAATGTGGCAAAGCAAAAATAGTTCACGTAATTTAAACTCCAGAGTTTTCCTGTTATGCACAAGAGAGGCACAGAGATGATACACATGTGCAAGAGCACTGCAGGGCACTCGGCACAATTCAGATTGACTCCTGGAGAGAGCTCTCATCTTCTGGGCAGACAACTTTCTTTTACCAGGTCTGGAAAAAGTGTGGTCAGAAGTGGAAAGATAAGGGCAGGAAAAGAAAATGTGATTTCTGCCCTGAGTTTAATATATGCCATACATTGTTCTTGGCCTAGTTTTGGTACACCAAACTGCTATTTAAATTCTACTTTGATCATGTAGCAGCATTGGCTGAGCTGGTGGTTAACCCACTAACTTCTCTTAAATCAAGGATTCTTGAATTTTAACAGAGCCCTCAGGAGAAGCTTACATTTCCCCATGGCACCAACACAGATTAATACTATGTGATCTCCAGGAGAGATCTAGGAGAGGACACCTCTTCCTGCGTGGCTCATGCCCTGGGAGCTATTCGGGATAGGAGAGGACTCTTTGTAAAAGGCTTTAAGAGAAAACATGCTCCTGTGTTAGCTGAGCCAAACCCAGGCCACTTGGCTACTCAGAGTGAGATGGCAGCAGCAGCAGCAAACCATCCTGGCTCTGACTTCATTTTCCTTTGCTGAGCTCTCACCTCCCACATCCAGTCTGTACCACACTGGCTGCCGTCACCTCCCACCACAGGGACCCAGAGCCTGAGATCTCCAAGCAAGGAACTGTCTGTCCTGGCCACTGGTAAAACCAATTCAGATGAAGTTTGAATTCCTCCTGGAATGGCAAAGAACCATCCATGCCGATCAAAAATTATCCCAGAGCTAAAATGACTCATTGTTATAAAATTCATCAACACCCACTTCCCTCCTCTTGACGTCTTTAGGACCCTCTTCCAAAATGCCAAGGGAAAATAGTTTTGCAGTTAACAAAGTTTCCCATTCAGACTGTGGAGGATTTGGTAACAATAAGTTTTAACACAGTGTTTCCCAACAGTGATTTACATCTACATTCCTGTAACAAACCAGATCATTTTCCATTCAGAGAAGAGCTGCTTTGTATATTCTGTTTTACAGGGACTGAACTTTTAAACTAATGTATTTCCACAGGAGTGGAGAAAAGCAGAGTCAGGAAGACACCATTTAATGAGCACAGACCCATTACTGATACTAATCCTCAGGAGAAATACAATAGAATAAACCTGAATTGGTGCCATTTCTTCAATGATAGTGGAGCAATGCTGCTTGACACCAGCTGAGGATCTGATCCTGTTAACCTTCATTGGCTCAGATATATGTTGCCCAAAGCATTTAGCTAACTGAAGAAATGAAATGCAGCTAAGATTGGAGGATGAGGATGCAGCTCTTGAGGAACGGGAGGACAAAGGGAAACTACAGGTAAATTTCTGCCTCTCTGAAATGGCAATTCAGTGTCACTACAGAGGGTATTCTTCACACTCACTGAGGAAAAATTTGGGCTGATTCTCATCACTGGCCTGCACCACAAACCTTTGCAAATTCTGTGGTCTTTATCCCCTCCTAAAGCAAGGCACTGTGTATCCCTGACATTCCCCAAACAGGACAACAGCCTTGAGCCTCAGCCTCCTACTCTGCAGATGCCATTTTAACACCCCTGGGTGACACCTTTGCCATCCTGTAGGGCCCTGCAACATCTCATTCAGTTAAGAAATAACCCTAATAATTAATCACATGCAACCCAAGCAGGAAGCATCTGGATTTTGGGAAGACAAGAGCATGCAGTAACCTCTGTTTCCATTAGGTGCTTTGGGTAGAGATTTGAAAAGCCTCCAAAATATATTACAACAGTTGCCTCCAGCTTTGATGGAATTTTAGGGGCAGAAAGGCACAAGATGGACACAAATTTCCTTTGGACCGAGGCCACATCAGCTGTCACCTGTGCAGCCCATTCTAAAGGCCAATTTGTTCAGTTATAAAGAATGAAAGTAGACTCATAAATCCCAAATCTTTCTCCAAACACATCCATAGGGCATCTCTGCCACTGGGAAGCACCCACAAGACAAGGATCAAGCTTTCATTGTGCAAAAGCTTTCTAAATCAAAATAAATGTCTAATTTGGTAAGTAACCACCAGGGAAAAAAAAATGCATGAAATAAGCTAAGAGCTAAATAAAGCAAGAAAAGTGCTTTACGAAACCTTTTTAAATACAGACACATTTGCTGAGGATCATGCAGAAGTAACAGGAATGTGGAGAAAACTGAGGAAGTGTCACAGTATTTAGTAGTCTTCCTATTATTTAACAGCCATTACTGTCAGGGGTAACAATACCAAAACTCCTGTTTCCAGGTGTTTCAACAGAACTCACAGACTTTTAATATTTTCTTAACTGAGGACTACATATTTCCTAAGTGGATATATCTCAGTATGACCACACAGAACATCACCAATACATTAGAGCACCCAAGGAAACAGGACTGCAAAGAATCAACAAGAACAGGTAAGCAAAGATGATCATTAATCAGTGATTCTTCTACCATCAAAGTCCTTCTCTCAGTATGATTAGCTAGGGTGCAAGGCATGGTTCCTTTCACACTGAAGTTAGTCAGGGTTTTTTTTCTTCTTTGGTTTTTTGTTTTGGATGATTTTTTTTAATTTGTTTGTTTTTATTTTTTACTAACTCCACTGCAAGAGGGGACTGTGTAAGTGTTTTTAATAAAAGTCATGTCTCAGAATCAGGTTATCCAAGGGAATGAGGCCTTTTCTAATTTCAGCTTCAGTCTGTAAGCAAATAGCCCCAATTTAATAAATCTGTTTTATTATGATGGGATTTCTTTTTCCTTCACAGTCTTGTTTGTGCATCAGGGAGTAACAGCAATAAAATCTCATGTTCCACCAGAAGGAAATACGTTCATAATGTTAGTTAACAACCTGGAAAAATGTTTCCCATGTTATGAAGGGTGCACCAGTCTGCAGAGTAACCAGAGGCAGGGGGAAAAAAAAGGAAAAATACCTTTGGCAATAACTCCTGTGCTTCCTGACAGGTTTAATCTGTTTCAAACCTTCCTTTGGTTTCATCTCTTTTCAAAACTGAAATCTGCATTCCAAATTTTGCTATGACCTCTTGGTCATTAGGATTCTGACTCTGATAGCTTTTCTCTTAGAAAATGTATCCTGCTGATTTTGAATATAAAAATCCAGACCAAGAAGGAACACCAGGATGTGGTGCTGCCCATTTCACCCTTTCCCTTGCTTCCTCCCTAAGCTGACCTTTAAGGGTAATTTATTTGCTCTTCTATGGGGAGATAACAAAAGGTCAATGCAACACTCCCGAGTCACAGCCCCCAAAAGTCATTAGCAGGGGAATATTATGAGGGTTTGCTGTGCTGAGAACACTCCTCTTTCACCCACTTTAGATAATTGGGATTTTCAAGATATCTTGCTGTCTAAAAGGAAGGGTCAGGCACATCCAAAGCACTAGCCTACCTCTTGCCAACGTTACCATTCCTGGCTTAAACATCATTATGACGGACTTTTGCTCATTATGGCAAAACTGTATAACAAAGTTGTGACACCAAAACCCTCCCCGCTCTGAATAGGCAGGATGGAACCTCAGACTGTGAGTTCAGCTGCCTA
Organism: Geospiza fortis; assembly: GCF_000277835.1. NCBI lineage: Eukaryota > Metazoa > Chordata > Aves > Passeriformes > Thraupidae > Geospiza > Geospiza fortis. The sequence goes on along the minus strand of NW_005054300.1, from coordinate 2,637,039 downwards.
AGGGAACTTGAGAGAAGATAGAGGTGACACTATTGTTCAAACCTCAGGTCTAGGGAAAAGCAAGTAAGGCTCAGGGGGAAGAATGCATCCAAATGAAAGCCAAACTCAGCAGCTATCCTGAAAACCATCCCTGGCTGGGTTTGGGGTCAGGGAGGCCATAGCCCAAAGGCTTTTCTGCTGAGGTCAGGTTTGCACAGATTTCCCCTCAGCAGCCAAGAATGGAGGAGGAGAATTTTGGTTGTATGGCATAACCTCTGGTCAGAGGAGTGAGCACCCATCCTCCCTCACACAAACTGGCTCAGCTGTCACCCCCCACCTTGGGAAGGCCACATCCACAGGACATTCCCACCAGGGGCAGCTGAGGAGGTGCCATAATCCATCAAAGAGCCCCAAAGTGCTCCCAGACCCATTGCTGCGGCCCTGCAGCAGAGCACTGCACGTGGTGCAAAGGGATGCAACAGATGCAGAGTCTGCTGCAAGAGATGGTGTCAAACTTGTCCCTCACCAGGGCAGGTACCTGTGTGTTCCCACCTGCCCCAAATGCATATTAACCCTTTGACTCTGTGCTTTTGGGGGACCCTCACCACCAAGACCAGATGGAGAGGATCAATGGAACACCACTGGGATTCACAGAGTGGTGATATTTTCCATTTAATCTGTCTCTGTCACTCTCTTTCTCTCCACCCACCTCTTTTTCTCTCATATTTACTATTATACAAAATCCATACTATTCACTTTGGCATATGGTCTCATTTGCACCTTGAATTGGGCAGAGACATTTCTAATAATTTTAATAACTGAATCACAACACCTCTATAGTGCTGCAAGATGACTGGTAGCAAACAGGGACTCTGGATTTATTTAGAATAATGCAGAGAACCAGCATTCCCTTTGTTCTGGGAAAACAGACTTTTGCACACCTTAGAACAGAAAGAAAAACAACTTCATTTGTACAGGCTCAGAGATAATTTGCCTCCAACTGCAATTATTGTTTCCAACAGCAATAATATATTCCTAACCACACAATAATTTTCATGTAACCCTGGAAAAAAATGATCACTTGAAGACCAGAAATAAGTAGAATCACCAAAGTGTTATGCCATTTCATATATTATTCCATGCTTCTTTGATAGGAAATACTGACATTTTCTAGTCACTTAGAGCTGTATTTAGAGAACACAACAATTACATCTTCTGCTGAATTCAGGCGCCTGTACTTTGCATCTATGATTAAGAGAATAATGAGTGATTCAGACTGCTTACTATCCAGGGGCTTCACAATCTTGCATGTGGAGATGTACAGCTTCTTCTGCAAAGTCTGACTGGTACTCTACTCCTTCTCCTGAAAAAAAAAGGAGCACACCTAATGGATGCAGCAAGAAACCACCCTCTAAAATACAGCATGAAACAGCTGAAGGTAGTCAGGCAGAGAATTAGTAGATTCAGACTCTCAGATTGGGCATCAACTGAAGAAGCTTCTCCCTTGTTAGCTGCTTTTCATTGTGCAAGTGTTTCCTGATTGCTACAGCTTTTGAAGCAAGATAACAGCATCATGGTCAAGGCTTGCTGGGCCCTTAAGCTGTGTTGTTCATGTTCCAAACCTAATCAAGTTGTAGATTTCAGACTCTGTTCTCAGTTCTCTTTGCTTTTGAATGCACAAGACATTAGAGATCTCTTGCCCAGTGACTTGCAGCATGTAAGGACTGAAATGATTTATTGAGCCACAAATTTGAAATGGTATTGTTTTTGAAAACCACAATAACATTTTCATACTGGGAGAACAGCTTATCTAAAGACATTACATCCACAGATGACAATTACAAAAAGTCACTATTAGATGAACTCAAGCCTTTGCCCTGCAAATAGGAATATACTTTCTCCAGACTGAAAGCAAGACATAAAGAATATTAACTGTGAAAAGCACTATTTGATACTTAGGTGTATCAAAATTAGTTGCTAAATTAAGTCAAGGTCCAAACCTCGAGGAAAAACCCAACCATATCAGTAAAGAGTTTTTAAATGTTTTTTTTTCCAGTATATTAATCATGTTTGGATCAGCTCTCCAGATTGATTGGCTGGGCGCACAATTAGGGGTTTTGTGGTTGTCTCTGTGCCATGTGAATGGCTGCACCCCCTTCCAGAAAGCCCCAGCCTCAACAGAAGCACCATGACCTGGTGGAGCAGAAAGAGGGAAGGAGGAGTGTTTAATTTGACAACATCCATTACAGTTCTGGAGCTCTGTCTGCATTGTGCTCATTTCAGGGACATTTCTTGCCAGCTGCTTTTCCCAGATGTACATCATGCATATGGAGTGCCTGATGGAGGGCATGGATCCATCGGGAATGTGGGGACTTGTGGCAGTGCTCAAGTGTGTTCTTCACCCACTCTGGCTCCACCAAGAAGAATACTGCTCTGGGAATGCCAGCACTGCTCTCCAGTGTGTACCAAAGGCATAAAAATGCAAGGCAAATTCCCACTAAGGCAGCCTTTCCAGTGCACCAAATCAATGCATATGGATCCAGCGTAAAATCTGAGATGGACTTAAAGATATGAACCGGTTTTGGTTTCTTCTAATCAGTAATGGGGCCAACCTACTTTACACCAACTCTCTGCACAGGCCCTTTTCAAAAACTATCTCAATTAATCCAGTTGACTGAAAATCCAGCAAAATTTCTCTCTCTATCCCTTGAAAGAGCAGCGAGGCAAGCTAAAGAATCCCACTGGCTCAAAATAGATTGCTGCATATGTTCATTTTTCTCAAATTTTTCCTGAAGCCCATCTCACAGGCAGAGATTCCCTCGGCTGCTTCTAAGAAGAACAATTTGCTATGGCACAGCCAGCAGCCATGTTTAGGCCAGGACAGATTGTTGGCCAGTGAGTAGGTGTGGGCATGCTGAAAACCGTGTTTTTCACCCATATGGCCAACAGATGGAATAGGAGAAACTTTTTTAAAAGAAACACATGTCACTTATGCTATGGCTGCTTGGAACAACAACAACAGATGATATCAGGCACTTCTCACCAGGTCCTTCATGCCCTCACAGCTTCTTCCAGATTACATTTCCATCCTCTTTGCCCTCTGCACCTGTACCAAGCTACAGTTGTTCTCACACACACACAAAGGGGGAAAACAGAAGGGAACAACAAAAGAGAGCAATGATGATTTTTGCACACAGCTTTGAAGTTATGTGCAAAATAAAACATTGATTTCTCTAAGTTTCCACCATAAAGAACGCTGTGATTCTTAGGAAGCACACCAAGAAATTGGGCACACCAAGAAAAAACATTGCAAAGCAAGATGTGAATGGAGAGGTGCAATGAACAACACTCAGCTTTTACTTCTAGTGAGTCACCATCTGGTCACTGTTTAATTTTGTGACCAAGAAGGACAATTTTGTTATATTGAGAAAGACTTGTTCATTCTTACTCTTCAGCTCCATAGTTCTCTTTCTTTCTCTGACCCTCCCCATCAAAAAGTAATATTCTGATTTTGCCAATTTAATTCTGAAATCCAAGGTTTCACTTGAAATTCCCTTTTGACACACATCCAGCCAAACATTCCCACTTGCTGGTTATTTAAATAATATAATTGGATCACATTTTCTCAAGCTTCTTTGGTGATTCTATCAGAAATGTGTAGGTCCCCATGGAGCTCTTATCTTTATCAGGGAGAAATAAGTCTGACTTTTCTTACTCTTTTTAGTGTAGTTGAATCTTGGAAATCAGGACTAATCTGTGATTGCTCAGCACTGCTTTCCCTTCAACAGTGATTACATGTTTTCTCAATTTTATTCCTCAAACCTGAACACTGCTGTGAGCATGGCCCTCATTCCCCAAGCCTTCTAGCAATAACACTACTTTCTTTGATTTATACAACATTTCTCTTACAAGATTGCTTAGAATACTTATGGTATCCTGAAATGCACCTGAATACAGGGTGCCTTTTTATTTTTTACTTTACTTTTTCCCTTAAGTTAAACTCCCAAGTCTTTCCCTTTTCAGTATGCAACTTTCAACATCCTTTCTTCTGAAATGTACCTGGTTTTTCCCTTCATATTGCTGCATCTTCTTATTCTGCTGTTATCTATATTAAGCTGCTTTCCAAATTGCAGCCATTGGAGTTAATCTAGAATTCAGCTTTTCATATGCCTGTTGCAAGATTTCAATTATTCATTCCTATGTGAGGTAGGGTTTTTGTTTGTTTTTTCATTTTTTTTTTATCATCTGTGACTTGAGAATTTACCTTTTAGCTGCTGACATTCAAGTCATTTACTCAGTCAATAAAACCCCAGGGAGGCCTGCACTGATCTCTGCAGCATTTCATGTTTTCTTTTGTTTTGGCATGTTCCCTTTCTCCATGAAGTCATACTGCCCCCAAGAAGATTCATGGAAGCTATTGAACAGAGGGGGGAAAGAGAAGTGAACATCAAAAAGAGGAAATCAATAGCTATGCATGGTTATTTGCTTGATGTTTTCATACCACCCCCTGGTTCTCCAACCAGGAATAGGTTAAGCCTGTATCAGACTGACATTTCTTTCGTTTATGCCACGGCATCAGCTCTCTGCGAGCTGATTTAAGGAGCCACAGAACCTATTCACACTTTTGTAAGCCAACCTACTGCACTTTGAGTTCCCACCTCCCACTGGCACTCAGTAATTGGGATGCTGAGTTCTGGTTCACCCTGGCTATGAGAGGAAACAGGTCTGCTGCAACTGAGCTTGAACAGACTCACTGAGTTGGGCTGTGCTGAGAGCATCCTTGGGGGCTGTTACTGTGTCTCTGCTCACATCCACGGATGCAGCAAATTGCTAACCTGCACTTATGGGAAAACCAGTTTCAGCTCAGACTGCACCACTGCTCTGGCATCTTTTGTTAAAACATTTGCTTTAGCTTAAGGAAACAACCCTTAAATGCACAAACCCACCCAATGGACAGTGCCACAGAAGCCTTAACGAACAATCCCATGGCAGGAGCCAGAACTGTACTTCAAAATAAAACTATCTAATCCATGTATTTAATTGGGAGTATCTGCAACATGGTACTCCACATTCAAAAAACAGTGAAGGCTTTTGGATACAGATCCAACACACAGCAGAAAAGAGAGTGTCTATTAGAAAAGAGCATGGTATTATTCTAAATGCAACTATGATTTTTTTTTCCTGACAAAACTATAACACACTGAGTTTGCTCCATTGCTTGAAGGCAATGTGTAAGCAGGTCAACACAACCACAGCCTGTCTTATATCAAGATAACACTGCAATGTATTGAAATACAACAGTGTCTTCTGTATGTTCAGAAGCTAGAAGCAGACAAACAAAAATACCAGCTCCCCTTCTGCAGTAGTATGAATCCTGTTCAAAGACATCCAAACCCTCATGAGTCTCCTTGTATTCTCCCAATATAGAAAATCATAACAAAAATATGAAAATGTAAAAAAGTTGTAGCAAAAATTCAAAATGGTATACCAATCAAGATGGAGAAAAAAATTATTTTACTGCAATATCTCAAAAGCTCACTTATTCTTCCTCTCCTAGGAGTTATAAATATTTCTTTTTTATTTGAACTGGTGTAGCTGAATTCTAGTGAATTACCATCCAATAAAAAGTTGCTTTCTTGGTTGCAAAAAGGTGCACTACATGCTTCATTTCCAAAAATGTCAAATCCTGTAACCCAAATTTTCCATTTTTACTGTTGTCTGTGACTTCTTTTGTCCTTTCTTCCTCCTGGAAAGTGCAATCCCAGGCAGTCAGGGTGGGCCACAGAAGCACTCCCGTGACATGTTGTCTCTGTGACACACGTGGTACTGCTGGCTGTGGAAACTGCTGTTCCTCTACTGAAACTCACTGATGATTCAGCCATGCTCTTAAGGAGCTCTCTTTTTTTGGCACAACATATGCTTTTTCCATACAGATGATAGATACATAGACTCTTCAACCATGGAGCAACACACAAAGGTTTCCAGTCCTCCTTACCCACATTCAGAGCCTTTACATATGTGACTGTGGTTTGGTAGAGAGGGGAAAAGAAGAGGAGAAAGCTTCTGATTTCCAGAATAACACAATTTTCTTAATATTTGTCTCAGATGCATCACAGGATCAAGAAACAGACATAAAGTGAAGGCATGACATGTTTAGATGAGAATATAGCAAGTGTGAGATAAGCGCGTCAATTAATCATAGCAGGATATTAAAAAAGTTGTCAGCATAGCAATAACCACTGCATATTTACAGAAACATTTTCATTATCAGTGATTTGGATTTAACCCTTGGCCTGGTGAAGCAAAGCACCACCTAGCAAAGATGTATCCCAGGCTTGGATTTAGTGGCAAAGGTCCCTTATTGGTGTCAGCATTTGCCTCTCTGACTCTTCTTAATAGCAGTTTTCTGTCCAGCCAAGGCACGAGGTAGAAGGATGGGCTCAATTCACCCTGCAGTTTTCCTCCACATGTTGACAGTCATTTTCCTCAATCCTCTAAGATTAGGATGACTGAATGTTTTCTGTGCTGGCCAAATATCCTTAAGAAACTCACTAGACCACATATTTCAAGGCTTGATATGCTGCTTAGTCTCTGAGTAAATGTGTTTCATAGCTCTGGAAGAATGTCTCTTTTTTTTGCTGCTGGTATCTGAAGCGAACCAATAGATCTGATGACTCCACATCTTTAAAGGGACACAGACCAAGGTCAGTGCCATCTCCCTCAACTGCAACTCCAGTGAGAAATTTTCTCTAGGGGGTTGCACTTCATGTTTGCAGCTGCTTCTGATTGTACACAGCTACTGTCATTTTTCTGATTGCAGTGAAGCAATGCAATGAAAAATGTGAAATATGCTGAAAGACCCTGCACGTGGCTGGAAGGGCATAAATTAGCAGTGGTGATTGTGGGGTGGGATGGGAAGTTAGAGCAGCGAGTGTGCACACAGTAATGGCAAATGCTGCCCCCTGAGCTGACTGCATGCCCCTTTCGTGGAGTTTTCCTTCACCTTGAACCAGATTTCCCAAAGAACGTAGATCTCTCCTTGCCTATCAGCATCTACCATAATTCAAATTTCCAGGCTGGTTTATGGCCTAGAAACAAACAGGACAGAAGTGGAAAAGTCACTTCACTTACCACAGGCAGTCATGATCCTTGTTTTAAGTTATTCCCTAGTTCTGAATCAAATCAAGTGAGCCATCTCCAGAGAGATGATTCATAACCCTACAAATTTCAGGTATTGTACTCCATTATTGATACAACTCATAGATCCTAAAAAAGCACAGCGAAATTCAAGTCATTCATAATTTAAGTACTGAGCAAGGTAATACTGTCAAAGTAAGTGCCTAAGCTCCCAGCCTGGTAAATGGAGAGAAACACTTTCAAATGTCTCTAGGAGCAAGTCTTGTCTACCAAAACCTCCAACCTACCCACTTTTTGTGTCATGTGTGACTTACTTTGCCTCCTCCTGAGATACAAAGAAACTTAGGCTTTCAAAAGCACCAACAATTAACAACAACCCTCATCCCAGGCTGCTCAGATGTGTCCATTTGGCTCTTGGTGACATTCAGCTTGAGCTAGGCAACAGCACAGCCTCTGGATTGCATTCATCTATCATGGGCTGTGCAGAGCAGGAGGCACAGACTGATGGGTGTCTCAGGAGCTGCTGTGGGGAGATGAGACATGCATCCCTTAATTCCACTTAATGTGCTGTACTCTTCCACAGATTAGTGAAAAATGAAGTGATGCTACAGCTCTCTTACTTGAGAATCAATGAGGATACTTGGCAATGGTGTCCCCGATGGAGCAAGAACATTTGTAATGTCAAGGATGAAATATTTAAGGTCCCATGGAAGGCACTTCAGAAACATCTTCTATTTACTCAATCTTATCCAGATTTCCCTCTGACTTCACAGACTGAGATTTGAGCCTAAGTGATGTCCTAAAACACTTCTCATTGGATATTTATTCCTTCCAAATCTGGTTCCACCCACAACAGGGCTTCACAGCACTTTGTTTTCTTCAGGGTGACAAATTAGGAGAGAAGAAGCTCATTTACATACTTATTACATCTATATAAATATTAAGTACATGTGTGTGTATGTATGCTGAGATTAAAAAAAAAGCACCTTAATTTATATTTGCTTCTGGCAATGGAGTCCCATCCAGGCTTCTATTCAGCATGCATTTATGAATTTTAAAAAAATGGAATTAATTATACCTTAACAGATTTTAATTTTTTCCCCTCCCACAAAACTTCTATTATATATCCTGAATTATTTGTTTTCCAAAACAGGAAAACACTCACTGCTTGAACTAGTTAAAAAACTTTCTTATGTTCATATGGCGCCAACATTGCTTTTAAGAACTATATTAGAGTATAGTAATATTGAGTAGTAATATTCAAAGTAATATTCCAAGTAATATTGATAGTACATATTACAGGAGATTTTTTTGTGCCAATGAAATTTTGATAAACCTGAAAATCAAGGCTTAAAGAGATGAATAGTTTGGGATTTTTTCTAACGAGGGCAGGGATACATCAGAGCAAAGAAAGTGCAAAGAGAGTAAGCTGGCCATCTTAGGACAAAATGATACTGAAGGGAGAAACCATCCATCCTCTGTATAATAGCTTTAAATTCTTGAAATTCAAGATCAGCAAGCTTGGGAGAGTCTGGTATAAACACCAGATCTGCTTCCAGGCAAAAGGGAAAAGTTTTAGAGTCTTCATGCAATGTCTGATTATGATATCATATGCATCTGTTGAATTAGCCATTTTTTAATATAAAGGGTCCTAAATTATTAACTTTTTCTAAAGTGATATTTGATGGGAAAAGTAATATCCGTATGAAGTATTAAGTGTTCCTTATGAAAGAGCTGTATAAATCTGACAGAGCATAATAATTATGCTGTCAAATATAGAAGATTCCATTTTCCCTGATCTATCTAGACCACCAAATTTCAGAGACTATCATCAGGACACTAAGATTTATTTTGTCTCCAAAGGCACAGAAGATGCTTTTGCTTAAAACGCACATCTAACAGCTAATTTTTTTTTTCTGGTGCAGCTGGTTAGGTTTTGATTGATGGCTCTGTGATCACAGGCAGGGAAATGTTAACTGGTGTTTATTCATTCTTGTGTTATCACCTTGCCCAAGAGAAAGGATGTTTGTAGTTTGCAGCAGACAGACAAGAATTCCTTCACAATATGCATCCACTTGCAGCATGAAAATCCCCATGGCATCTCTGGACTGTCCCCCCACAAGACCCCTGCAGGCAATTCCTTCATTTGAATGGAAAAGCCTTTTCTTCCTGCAATAATGTATCCAGGTGATGACAGAGTTTAACCTTTAAAGTAAAATTTAGCTGAGTCATGCCACGCTTACTGAAGGAGTATGAGGACAGCTAAAATCACAAGTTCTTATCTGCCTTTTTCCCACTAAGGAGTTAACATGTCCATCTCCAAAACTCCAAATTAGACACAGACAGATGCACTTTTATCAAGGACTGCCTAACCAGGTTCTAGATGAGTTACAGTAGCTATGGGAACTATAGTTTTAAATTGTCTTGGATTTCTGCACGTTAATTTTTAGCCAGAACACTGCATTACAGGAAGTTTTTTGCATTAACTCTTTTAAGAAGTTTTCCAAATCATTATTTCATTTCTATCATTTATATCAAAATTTAAATCTCTTTCCTTAAAGATCTGTCTAGAAGATTTTACTTTGTAAATGTCTTCCACACAACAGAGTAGTAACTTACAGTCTCTTCTGAGCCATCAAGGGGAAGAAAGAGACATAATTACATGCTTCATTATATACAAGAAGAAAGGGGCATGTGTGCTTAAAATGTTTAAGCACTGGTACAAGGATTCATTCTGATATGAATCTGCATCATCAGGTTTTTCAGTTCAGAAGAGCTGAATTTTACTACCCTGTCATTGGCCCTGCTTCTGGACATTACCAGGCTAGTATGGCTAATACCTCCATAAAATTAGAAGGATCTGGTAGGTTCCAATCAAAATTTTCTTCTAGTACATGTTTAGGACAATAAAAGCATATGTCAGTATTGTAAATGGGAAGAGATTTCACTGAAGAAATGGCAGAAAGTCAATGTCTTCAAAAACTGCTCTTGAAGGACAATCTCCCCCTTACTTTCCCTAAGGACAGTTCAATTTCAATAGCCAGAGAAATCTCAGATCCTCCCAGGTTATTTACCATTTCTGACGCTACAAGGACTAATTTGTCATGAATGCCTTCCATACCCACTGCTTCCTCATCCTCTATTTACCTTAATTGCAGCCAAATTCTCATTGTACATAATGTTCAAAACACACGCCTCTCACTATTATCACAAATTATACATATCAAATAAGAAGACATTACTCACATTTTAATTTCATGTTCAGGTAAATTTAATAAACCATCTCCCTAAGATGACAGTTTGTGGGGCAATAAGGAGTCTGAATTAATCTACTTCCTGCAGAGCAAAACCACTTAAGTATGGATACGTCATGTCAGAGTTTACAAAAGCCTGACAAATTGTCAGTTCCGCTAATAACTTGACAAAACAATTTATGTTTCTGGAAGTTAATAATAGGGGTTTGGTCTCTTGAATCTTAAAATTGCATTTATTTAGATAAAAAATAGAAAGATGAACCTCTCCAAACTTGTCTTCATAGTTATTTAACAAAAGTTGCCATTTTCTAAACAAGTACAATAATGAATATTCCTTCTTTCACGTAATTCACACAGCAATTGTCATTGCACTAACAGTTGCTATTAACAACAATAAATGGTGGGGGATTTTATTCTTTCCATGTGGCAAATGCAAGACCATTATGAAAGCATGATAGTAGACCCTTTACTGCCAAGATCTCTATAACTGGAAGGTCAAAATTTTCAACGCAGAATATTTTAAGACAGGAGAAGAGAGGACTAGGTGTCCACATTAGAAGTCTGCTGCTAGAAGGCAGTATCTAAGACTGCATCTGCAGTAAAGCATCTTGTTAAAACAGAGTTAATTGCTTGAGCAAAACTTCTAGAGTTTTAATTTACATCACAACATTGCCTTGGAACATGTGAATTCAATTCTTTTAGCATGAAATCAAGCCACTACAGCTGCTAATACGCCTTCAGCCTATGGGATAACATTAAAATGATCCAAAGTAAAGCTCCCTGAAATTCCTGCAAATTCTACATACCTTCTCAGCAACATTTCACTCTACAGATCCACCCTTGTTTTAGCTGCCTAGAGAACAGCTCTAAACACACAGCAGCTAAACACACATCATGTTGGGTTTGTTGCAGGTGTTAGTCTGGGTGAAAATGCTGGAAAGGATGTTGGCTGATGAAAACTCCTTGAAACACTTCCAGAGCAGCCTTCATCCCATGGGTGTTTAAAGGGCCAATGGCTTCCTGACTAAAATATTTTGTTATGTCTGCCAAGGGATGTGAGAAAATCCTATGGGGCAGGTTCTCCATGTCAAACCTGCATCTCCATCCCACCCCTGCATCAGGGCAGACCCCAAACCTGCATTTGGATGAGCACCATGAGTGAAACAGCAGCTCAGCAGGGATGCTCCCTGTCCCAGCAGACTTCCCCACACCCGTCGGCACAGGCAGTGGGCAGTCTTTCTTATGAATGGTCTTACTGTTAATGGAGGGAATGTGCATTTGGTTGCCAGCACAAAAGAGAGACAGCAAAAGTTAAATAGATGCTGAGACTTGGTAGAAAACTTGTACAACATTAATTTTAGCGACACTTCTGCTGAAATATCATATCTTGAAGGCAGGTGAGGTATGCCTCCTTTTAATTACTATTCTTGATGACAATAGAAAGAAAAAAAAAGAGCTTTGTGGCTCAGAAGTTCATCTATCCCTGCTGCTTGCTCTCCTACATTAAATCAATCATGTTTGATTCCAATTACCCTCCTAGAAACTAATTGTGACAAGACCAGGGGAAAGAATACACTTTTCATTAAAATCTCATGGTGAAATTAAAGTAACTTGGTTTCTCTTCTGATATTATCATTTATCCTTGAGATGACTCGTAGCTGATGAGGAAATTGTTTTTTTCTTCTTCTTCTCTGTATTTCTCTTCAAAATTATTATTCCTATCTGAAACTTTCTTTAACAATGTTTGATTTGCCAGTCAGGGCCTTTCTGTGCTTTACATCTTCCTCCAGGAGGTGACAGATAATATCCATAAGTGAGATTCTCAAAGAAGTTCCATTGCTATAAAAGCTGGTAATGGAGTGGAGAGTCAGACCCGGTATTTTAATTATTTACTAAAATGCTGCAAAGAGTCTAGAGATGTGACAGCAAATGGCAGATCTGGCTGAGAAATACATGAACTGCCAAGCCACAAAATTCCCATTTTTCTGCAAATGCACCCTGTGTGACAATTATTAAACATATTGAGCCCTCCCATCCATAAGCAGAGCTCTCAATAATGGGAATGTTTTTAAAGTTATCTGTGAGGCTAAAGTACATCTTTATGTCTGGGAGGATAATAGGATAAACTTCTTTTCCATTGTAGATAAAGAAGATGTGTTTTAAACTTGCCCAAGGGAAATTTCCAGCTGGCCAATTACTGCTAGTAAAGATCCCCTCTATAAAATGGTATTTCTCTAGGGTCAGCAGGCTATCAAATGTGTTTTCTAAAGACCAAAAGTATGTAATTACTGAAAAGGACTTCTGGACCTTGCTGGCGGTGAGTGTTGTTAAAATTGACCATTTTTGGGGTAGCATATTAACAGAAACAGATGGACTGGCTCCCAAGATCTTATTATCAGAAGAGGTTCCAGTGCTTGTTGTCTTTCCACTTGGAAAAAAAAAAAAAGAATACTAACAAGAAAAAAACCCAACTCTCTTTCACAAAGAAAGAAAGTCTAAAATATACTGATGGGACTGTACTGTCTGGGACTTGGCAGCAGATGCCAGCTTGTGGGTAGAAGAGGACAGAGGAAAAAGAGAGAGACATATTTATAACCCATTGTGTTGTGAACCACCATCAAAAGCTTGCTTGTAAACATTTTCAATCACAGTAGTATCTTTAATAGCCTCAACTTCTTCAGAGTTAGATTTCTCACTGCTACGGCTACACATTGTCCAAAGGAGATCTGAATTGCAAAGTTTCCCAGCCAGAGGGTATCTCATGAGGTCTGCCAAGGGAGCAGATGTGACCAGAATGTAACCAATTATTCTTATAAACACCTGCTTTTTTTTTTTTTTTTTTTTTGACTATTCTAACATATCCTTAGGAGCGTTTTTGAGCAAAGCAGGAAATTCTCATGCAGACTAGTTCAAGGGCTCCCCTCAGGTAAGCCAGAATTTAGTTTTCTCTGGCTACTCTCTCAAAATTGTATGGCAGCAAATGAAAGGACTAAGTCCCTTTTCCCTGTCATCCCCTCTTTAGGATTCCTGGGATTTGATTCCTTATAGAAATTAAAGAATTAGGCACTATAGTCATCTGGGGAACTAAAAAGGCAAAAGGGACCAAAAATTCGTAAGTGCGCTAACAGCTGAACACTGACGCAGCAGACATCTTCCATATGCTGCTTCCTGCAGGCACAGAGTGGAGAGGGAATAGCTAAAAGCACCCACCTAAACCTCTCCCATTCACAGAACAAGCTGAGGGACCTCTTTTAATGTTCATGCCTGACTTCAGCACAAATTCGTGTCCGTACAAAACCGTGGCTAGACTGACTGCCTGAGAGTTGGATGCTGACTGTTAAGTGATGATTGTTTGTTCTTAAACTCTTATATACCACATACCACTTTGCCATCCATCCCACCATCATAGACAAAGCCCAGGCTTCCAAGATATTTAAAATCAGAACTACATTTGTAAACATTTCCCACTCTCTTTCTTTCAAGCAAAAATAGATTAAAAGATGGAGCAACATCTGGGACTCATTGTTCTTTGACAAATAAAATTTTAACTTTGTGGGGGATCGAAAAGAGAAAGAAATCATACTTTGGAGGTCCTTTCCTAGAGATCAAAAGTTACCTTTCATTGGGAAGAAAAACACTATTCACTGGGAGAGGAAAGGAGTGACATGACGCCTTTGAAATGTTGGGGATTTTCCCCTTATTTTATAATTTCCAATTATAACATTTCCAGCTGCATTCAAGGCAGGAGCAAAGCCAAACATCATACAGCATGTAGTTTTTTATTCTAAAGCTGTGCAGTCACCATCATCAAATGCTCTGGATATATTCTGCCCTTTCAAATCCCTTTTGGGTTCTCCAGAAAGGCCAAGCTACTTTCAAGATGAAAAATGTTGAGAAGTTTATGAAGGAATTTAAACGATATGCCTGCTTGTGATTCCAGGGAAGTGGAAGTCCTAGTTTTACAACTTCCTGTGGAAATACCTTGTTCTCTCTAAACTTAGCGGGATTCAATAGAATTTGTCTCAGAGGTCAGGATATGTCCATCAGGCTGAGAGAAATATCAAGGGAATGGGCCTGGATATATTACATATATTGATATAATGAGATCCTTCTTACCCAGTTAAGATGATTATAAACATATATTACAACTCTAATGAGCTTTAGTCATCTAGAAAGTGTCACAACAACACACAGGCTCAAATTGTAACTGAGAAATGGAGTGTATACTGTGTGTAAGACCTCAGAGGCAATAAAGAGGAGAGAAAGAAAGAAAACTGTTGCGGTATGTTGTGTTTGTTTTAAGCTGGTTTGTATTGTGTTTTGAACTATTTTACAAGTCGTTTCTGTTAACGTTCAAAATGGCTTCTCTGTCTGTTAAAAAGGTTCTGTCTCAGGTCTCCCCCCCCTTCTCCCTCACGTAGTCCAACTGCCAGTCACAATCTCCATGGTTACTCCCGCACTTTTGTATCAGTTTCCCTGTCTGTCAGTATTCCCCGCCTTGTTTTCCTTCGTTATCTTGGTTTCCCCTCCCCTGTTACCCTAGCAACTCTCCTGCCCATCTTCTGCCCACTCCCCAACCCTAGAAACTTCTCTCTTGGGCAGAGGGTGATTGGTGCAGGGAGGGCAGCCCGTCCTTTATTATTCCCGAATTGGCTTAAGTCTCATGCTCATCAGTTTGTTCTGTACGGTTATTGGTTTATTGTGATATGCTCCTCCCCTTGGGAATTCTATAACTGCCCGTCCCGAGGGGCGGATCTGTGGCAGTTAGCTGTCCCTACGTGCTCTGTGTGTTCCTACCTCCAATAAACCCACCCCCCCCGCTGCGACTAACTGCTGCCTCACGTCTTCATTCGCTGCATCCTTCGCATCGCTGCCGCCCACTTCGCTTAGCCTCTCCGAGATGCTTTCTCCCACCACTACCGTGGGAGAGGTGTCGGGCAGCTGGCCGATGGCCTCAGCCGCTCCCCGCCCGCAGCGGAGGCCGAAGTGGCCACGCGGCTGGCCTAACCCGGCTGTGGCTGCGCGCTTGTGGAGCTAGCCGAGCTCAAATGCATGTGCAGCCGCAGAAAACCACCCCAAACTATGCATTAGCTAATCCTATTGCGTGACGGTGTAAAGTCAACTTCATCAAAAACTACCGTAAAAACAAGCGTGAAGAGCAAGTGTATCACTGCAGAGAGTGCCTGTGCTGTTTTATCCCGCCTTGGCTTGTACGGACAAGATTGGGGTCAGGCATGCTCCTCCTGTGTCTGTAGCAGCTGTATGCTGCTGATCCTCTGGCAGCGTTGTGGTGGGGAGTAGATATGCTAAAAGAACAAAAGAAAGAAAAAGTCTTTAACTCCAAGGCCTTTTGGAGCAGATCCCCCTTCCAGTTAGATGAAGATGGGGAGAATTCATTTGTTAGACATTCATTTTTTCCATCTCATGGCCATCTAGACAGAGCTTTGCATTAATACATGCTTCATTATATACAATGCAGTTCAATTTTCTATCTGAAGGAATAGCTAAATAACTCAAAATGAGCCAAGGATGAAGAATTATCTCTTCTGACAAATTCAAGGACTCCTGACCAACACTTGAGCACCACTTTGGAGTCATTGTCTACAGTTTGGATAAATCATAGCACCTGTTGCCTCATTGGAGGAAAAAGAAACATCTGGGAATTGTGCTATTCCTTGGCTGCTTCTCTGTTCTTCAGTAGCCACAAATTTGGCCCCAAACTTTGATAGAAATTACTCCCTTGCTCTTTTCCTGCTTTTTCTTTCTCTTTTCTCTCCGAAGATGAAGCTGCAATAGGTGTTATTTGTGAAATTACACGTTCACTGGGATGGGAAAGCCAACCCTAATAACAATCCTTCAAGAGCAGACATGCTGATCAAATCCACACTGTTAAAAAACAAATGTTACTCGCACATGGGAGCAATTTCTGAGGCTGTAAATGGGGAAAGATATCTGGAGAAAATTGAGTTTAATTTGTCAAGGGAGTTATTTGTGACTTTCTTCCTGTCCATGCCAGCTGGGCAGTACTTGCTGCATTAGTTGCTGAACACAAAGTACTGCCATCAAAAATTCATGAATGCTATTGCTTCTTTCTTTTTCTTTTTCTTCTTTTTTTTAATTTTTCCTGGCACCTGCTGCTCTTCCTCCACCACTAACCTTCTGAGTCTCAAGCCTTCTTTCAGCACCTCTTTGGCACCAGCAGCTGGGGCACTGCTGCCAAAGCACACTGGATTTAAACAGGTGTGCTGGGTGTGCCAGCACAGACTCAATTAATCTCACCTTGCTTGCAAAGTGGGGTCCGGGGATTCATCTGCAGGCAGCATTAGCTGAACACCGACCCCAAACCCTCTTGTCATGCAAAGGAGAGGTGGGCTGGTGACTGCTCAGGGTATACAGCAGCTCAGAGGGTTTCTCAGGTGTTTGAATCTCACCTTTCAGATCACTGCTACTCACTGGGGAGCACCATTGATCTGCTGCAGGCACTTGATGGGAGATTCTCACAAGCAGATGCAGGACAGAGAAAGCTTCCATCATACTCCATGGGACTCAGACCCCTCAGTCATCTTTTGAAAACAGACATCTACTTTTTAATTTGTCTTTGACAAGCTACCTTATAGCCATCTTTCAAAGGATGTCACTGCCAGGTTGTTGGAGCACTGGAAATTTGCTCAGCACACTTTGCACAAACTCCAAACTGTGAGCAGGGCTAGAAACTCTCATTTTACACAATTTAAATTGATCCCACAGCCTCAGACTCCTGCTGAGGATTTAAGACAAACTCCAAATTTTACAGGCTTGTGATAGTGTCATGAGAGCTGGATCCATTAAAGATGACAACCATCCCAAGATGTAAGCAAGGACTAGAATAAAGCCAGGAAGAAGCTTTGAGCTTTACTGTGGAAAACCATAGAGAAGAGATATTAAGGAGTTGTATTAATAGAAGGGTTGTAAAAAGGAAGGCAGTAATTCCCTTTGTCAGCAGATTCAGACAGTGAGCTGAGATATTCCTTTCCTTGTTCAAAGTCTTCTGTCTTAGTTGCAACCTGTCTGCAGGGGAGGCTCTTTTCCTACCATTTCCCCACTGAAATTTTACCTTGGGAATTGGTAACACAGCTTTCATATCACCACAATTGGAATCCTGAGTTCTGCTGCCTGGCTTCCAAATTACTGTGACAGAGTAGTGACAGCTGACAATTCCCTGCCTTTTAAAATGCCTCAGTCCTAGTCAATGAAAGTCAAACATGTAGAAAATGTGTGAAGATCGGATTTCTCAGACTGATTATAGATACATTTATGTGTGTGTAAGCTCCAGGCCCTTCGTGTTTAATCAAGTACAATATTAAGTGAGTTAATGAAAAAGGAGTAGTTATCTTCAGCTTGTAATAGATCATTTGGGGAAACAGAAGTATTGTGATTACATTGAGGGACTTAGAATGAGATCCTTGCTGCCAAAACAGAGGAAAGAGCAAGACAAAGTTACTCTACTAATTCAGATTCACTGGAGATAAGACACTGGAGAATTTAGTTCTATTCTTTGCACCATTACATGGCTTTCCTATGAAACTAAAACACTTTATTTCCTATCAGAAATGGCAACAGTCTATTTGCCAGAACTAGGACTGAATTTCAGCCTTGTTCCTGGGCTCTGATCTGGCAGACCCATCTGTGTCCCTTACTTTATTTTCTTTGGAGCTTGGACGTTTCAGCACCGCAGTGGCACAACTGAAAACAGATGTTTTGTTTTCTGAAGGGAGAGGAGAATACCATTCACTCCTCCAAGGTGGAGACAAGCCTGGGAAAACATTTCTAGAAAGCTCCCTGTCTAGGTTAGGTTAATACTTGGAGGGACTGGGGAGAGGATAGAGAAGAAGAAAAACGAGCAATTGAAGAAGAAAAGTTTCCGTGGGAAATGGTAGATATCAAGTGTGAGCATGAGGTATTTATTTATTTAGTCTAGCTATGTCAAGAAAATAGATCAGATGCTATAACAGCTGGCAGATGAACAGCAAGATGTTCCAGGAGCTAGCACTAATGAGTTCTCAGATAATCTCACACTGGCTGGCACTGAGCTCCCCAAGTTGACAGAAGCACTGGCATCACTACGTCAAGACTCAAAGAGAAGTGAGAAAGTTATTTAAGGAAAAACAGTGGTGCAGTCGCATTGTTGTTCATCATCAACAGTGTTCAACATGCAAACCATGGAAGTATTTCTCACAGCCAGTCCTATTTATGTCAGAAGCTATTAAGACTCAAAATTGTAACTGTAGAGGTTCCCCGGCCCTGCGCCTGATACCAGCTGCTGCTATGAAAACTGTGTTTTCAGAAGAGTTTTCTTCCTATTTCAGGAAATAAATGACCAGATTTTAGTACCCTTTTTTGGGTGCATATAAAGAATCAAGGGCTTCCAAAGGTCAGAGAAAGCAAAGCAGACACACACAAAAAGAAACAAAACCGAACCAAAACCAACCCTGTAAGACCTGCCAAAACTGCAGCCAAATCTATCAGTATTCTGGAAGCTCAACTATCAACTTAAACATAAATATAATGACTAAAGATCTCTCATTGTCTAGCCTGGGGAATTTCTCCCCTCAGGCTCCCTTTTCTCCCAACTAGCATTGCCTAATTCTGCTTCTGTTTGAAACAAGAGAGCTGTTGGGCTTGTGACAGAACCACTTTAAAAGGAAATTAGACATCTTTGGAAAGCTGAGGGCACATCACTCTTTAAATGCAAGATGTTCCAAGATGCTACCTCTTACTTCCAGAGCACTCCCACTGGCAAGCAAGCTTTGCATTTGATTGACACCTAGCTAGCATTAAATAGGCCAAGGCACTAACAAAATTCATGAATTTACAAAGCAAAGTAAAAGCTGCATGATTTTTTTTGCTAGATATGAGGTTTTCATTCCGGTTTGATGCCTTACTTAATTTTAAATGAACAGAAATTTTTATACATGTGTCTATTTAGTTGAAAGGCAGGCTACGAAGACTGCAGAGGTATCAGTAGTTGATTATAGAAATTTATTTATTCACAGCACAAATCCCACTAGGAGATGCAATCTATTTGCCAAAGAATCCTTTAAGCAGCCGTATCAAGCCACAGCTGCTCAAGAGGGGAAATTTGCAACACTTAACTACTTCAATCTAATTTCCAAAATCCCCACTATCTACAGTCGTTAAAGCCCAAGAGCATGGATTTTGTATAATTGATCTTCGTGCTGTAGGATACCTAAGCAGAGGAATACATTTCTCTTTCGGCTTCACGTCTGAAAAATAGATGCTGCTTTGTTGGTAATGAGAGGAGCGAAGCAGTTCCTCGGATGACTGGCACAAATTTGCCTCAGCATCACAACCATAACAAGCTTCCAAAGGTAGATGCAGGCAGAGGGGCTACAGACAGAAAAAAAGGTTATTTAATAAAATATGGATGCTCAAGAAATAGTCTGGAATTTGATTTCTCCTGTCATCTTTTTCCAAGAGTACAGTAAGACATTAGGAAAGCCCAGAAGCTGAGACTGTGCTGAGCACTTGCAGCAGCTTTGGGGTGTGACTGGCAGTCAGTGCCACTGCTGCTTCACCTACAGATGTTGCTCTAAATACAAAATCAAAATGAAAGCTCCAGCAATGGGAGGCCCGCCCACCTAACAACATCCTGCACTGCTGAGCTTGCTGCTCTAAGGATCAGGGCTCATCCTCCTTCACTCTGCACTTCCCTCATCCTCCAACTATGAGGTTTCACTCAAAACTTCATACAGTAAATTCTGCTTTAGTGACACGACTCTTCTTCATTTTCTTGGTATTACAGAGCTACAAATATCACTGTGCAAATTTGACTTTTAACTTTTTAACTCCTGAAGTTTGGATATCAGGCACTCTCATCCTGTGTAATTCTATCAAATCTATAGATACTTGCAAAAATATTCTGAGGATCTCCTCCAGTTTTTGGATCAAAATAGCTTTCAGGGTTGTTCCCTAATATTTAGTCACAATGTTACTCTAAATTCAGGTACGAAAAACTTGTCCTGATTCTCACTTAGGGGGGTGGGAATTCTGCTTACAAAAGAAACAAAATTAGGGAAGCGTTATGATTGGACATGACTTCGAGGTATCAGTTGGTCTATTCCCTGATCATACTGGAAAATTACTGGACTTAATCTAACCCTGTCTTTGCAAACTCCAGTGAAGTTTCCATAATTCATATGTCTGTGTCTCTTTAGATGCTGGGATCACTTCTTTGGTCACCCTTAACACTCTTTTCATTTTCCCCTAATATTTCTCAACATGTGAAGCCTACAAGCAGAGGAAACATTGGAGCTGAGGGTTTTCTAATACACTACATTAGCTTCTCTGCATTTAGGTAAAAGATCTCTGTAGTTTCTGGACTGCTTTATTACTCCTTCCTGTTGTTTGGTAACACCACAGACCATAATCCTCAGCTCCTCTGTCATAGCTACATTTGCTCTTGCTGAATCACAGGCTTTTTTCTTGCACACAATTCCTATGATTCATGAAGTTCATTTTGAATTCTTCTCAGTGTCTGTGGCATCTGCAGAATTTCTGTGTTTGGTATAAGTGGGCTATACTGCCTAAGTCACAGAGATGCTAATAAAATAACGATTTATTTTAATTTATTAATAAATTACTGATAAAGTAATGAGCACTACCAGTCCTAAGGTAGCTCCCTGTGCACCCAGTGTAACACATTCTTCCAATTTGAAGAGTACCAGAGTACCACTAGCAGGTACTCTATGAGAGCAATTTTCCAATAAGTAACTTGTTCACTTTGCATAAGTTTCATTTGGAATATTTTTCCTAGCCTGCTTCTTTTAAAGATATCAGGAGCCTGCTTGTTTGCGGGGAGCAGAGCTGTTATTTCAAAGTGTTTCAAAAAAGAGTGGTTTGTGTTTTCACCTAATTAGATAGGCACCATGGATGTAGCATCCTTAACCTTAACAGGTTCCAAAGATCAAAGGTGCCTTCCCTCCTGCTTCCTCTCACAAGGAAAAGATGGGATAGCAGAGCATAGTGAGATGGTGGAAAAGCCATCAGGAATGTGTTGTACTGATACAGTAACTAGAACAGATGTTTCTCTGTCTATCAGAAAAACACAGCTGCTCTGAAAATAAATTACAGACTTTGCACAGACTAAAAAGAGATTTACAGCACAAAAAGCTCCACATCATTCAGTTGCAGCCATAGAGACAGGAGACTAATTAGAGCAAATCTAGAGCAGATTTTCCCTTTTGCAAAACAAGAAGTGCTCACATCACTTGCAAACAAACTGGTCTTGGTACATGCTCCATGTTATCCTGGGGTCTGTGTTCTCACAGCCCTGGCTCCCTGAATGCAGTGCCTGTGATGAGAACTAATGTGGGTATAAGTGTCATTATCTCTAAGCAAGCATCACTAATTGTATAATTAAGGATTTGGTATATGTTTTCCTAAAAATTCATTGCTTTCTAACCATCCCTCCCTCCAGCTGAATTTGGTGATATTCTACAGCCATATGGTGCTGTATCACAGCTCTGGGGATGTATTCTATGTGAAGGTTTAGGTAATAACACAGCTAAGTATTCCTCACCATGCTGGACAATCCTTTTTAATCATCCACTGAGACTTTGTCCTGTAATGTTCCATAGATTTATCTTATTCAAGTAAAATATAGATAGCTGAAAGATAATCAGAAATAAAAGGTCACATTTAGGAAGCAAGAAATATTGCCTTTCCCCCCAAGAACAACAAAACATCTAGTAAACCCTTAGTAATGAAGAAACAATAAATTTGTGCCAGTATACACTGGCCTTATGAGAGGGAAAAGTTAAATTACTGCCATCTGACTTGGTGACACAATCCCCAGACAGCTGGAGGGGGCTTTTGCCTGGTTGCTCATTATCATTCTTTAGCTTCAGTGGAAGATGAATTGGGAACAAAGGGAAGGTCCAGATTCAAATCCATCATTCATCAGCCCCTTTTCTGAACCAAAATCACCAGGTTGACTTCAGGATTTGCAGCACTTGGCCAGCTGGTCAGGATGCCCCGTTGTTTTGTTTGGGAGTCATTCCACAAGGCATCACCTTTGCCCTCCTGCTCTGCTCCACGTGTCCTGACAGGCTGACATCAACCCTCTCTGAACATTTGTGCAAACACTGGCAGGCACTTTCCCCTCACACCTTGCAGGAAAAAAAATAAACACCAACCTAATTTGTAGGTGGTCAAACCCTCTGGCTCTGTGTGCCACTGCATGCTGCAGTACATAGAGGAACAGACACTGTGTACCTGGCTCTGCCAGAGCAAAGCTCCCCATTTGTAAGTTGGGGTGTGATTTGAGTAACTCTACGAATTTCCCAAGTGAATTTAGCATTGTAGATATCAAATATAAATCCATACAGAAGAAAGGCAACAGGAAGAAGAAAAATTCTTTGCACCCTCACCTAGAAAAACAGGCAGATGTATTGGAAGCCACTTGTGGGAGTTAGTCACTGTCTCAAATTAATCATGAGAAATCTTCTAGGCCCATTAGAAAAAAACTCTGCAATAAGGAAGACACCATCATCAGAATTCCTTGTCCACAGTTGTCATACCTGCTAACTTGTCTTTCCCAAGTTAAAAAGGAATTTCACCTGGTGGAAGAAAAATGCTTTGTTTATATCTGTGTCCATATGTAGCCAGATATGAGGAAATTGTAACAGATTTCTAGGGAAGACAAGCTTCCCAAGAATAAAGCAAGCAATCATAACAGTGGCATATTCCTTACATTATGGGGTCTTTTGTGGTAGCTTTAAGGCTTGATTCACTGAACTACTAAGGCATACACTGCTTGTGCACAGCGTTTTCATTTCATTGACTCTCGCCAAGGATTTACTGCTCTCTGAAAGACCAAGTTATTGGAAAGAGAGTTACCTACAGTGGGAACATCTGTTCATTTCATCAGAGAATTATCCTTCCTGAAATATTTTCAGCTGTGTTTCATCCTAATTTAGCTATCACATGGTGCATGATAGTCAGTGAGATACTCCCCAGCTTTCGAAATAGATTTTTGCACTTGATCTCTGTCCGCATATTTGTTTCATGAATTAGACCACCAAGCTGTTCACTAAGGAACAACAGAAAGGACACACACAATTTTTCAGGAGAAGAAAAAATACAAAATCCTTCATGACCGGACTCCCTGCCAGGCTTTGGGAATCACGTTGCATTTGAAAAGCAGTGAAATCATTCCAGTTTGCCAGGGTTGTATGTAATTTTTAGTAGATACACCAGTCTCATTAGTTTGGTCATGTCTTCCAATTTTTTTAATTGATCTGAATACTAAAATTCTCTGCATTAATGAGTTTCCCTGACCTCCTTCTTCAGCCTTCGCTGTGGCTGCCAAACCAGTCTCTGTCAGTTTGCCCTGTCTTATCCTCCTGGTAGACCATACCTGAAGCTGTTTAAGCCCCTGTACTTTCTCCTCAAGGAGTCACCAGGTTCAGCACGGGATTGCAAAAAACATCTCACCATACTTTGTAAGCTGCAGTAGTTTGCTTTATGTAACTATCTTCGGCCATAGAATTCAGTATTTTCTATCTTCGTTGGAAATTATTTATCTTGATAGGCTCAAGGATCCTGTTTGTGTTGTCTGAAATTCTGCAAGGTGAGGGCTGAGTCATCCTATGCCCAACTAACCCGTTTGCTTTTCCTCCTCTTTCATCTCCTCTGTAGGGTTCCCACACAAATGAGAAAAATCTTATGATTAGTCCCACAATGTAAAAACTTGCTGTTTGTCATCTTGAATTTCACTCCATTTCTATTACCTCCCTGGAGGTCACTGGGTTCATTTGAACAATATCCCAATGCTTCTCTCTATTACCATCTCTAAATTTTGTACCATCAGCAAATTCCTACAGCACCAAAGCACCTAATGAAAATATTACAAAAAGCTGAGTGTAAAACCAGTCTTTAGGTAACTTGGCTAGGAGCCTATTTCCAGTCCAAACCTTCTCCATTTAATATTCTCTTTTATCCAGTTCTTTCATTTTTCAACACTTTCTTCTTTTTAACACATAAGTCCTCATGTAGTCCTACACCAAATGCTTTAATGAAGAAGAGAAATTATATCTGCTTTTTGTTTGTATAGAGGCATGTTTATATTAAAAAAGTACGTTTGTGTAGTACAAACCAAATTTTAGCAAATGTAGGTTGTGTGTTTTCCCAGTTGCTATTTAAATCCAGGCCTTTATTTGTTTGGTTTTTTTCTTCCAAATATGTTCCAAGCCTCTATACACAATGTGGATCAGTTCAGGTAGCCAGACATTTCTTTCAGTGTCAATGGCTATGCCATTCATAAAAAGGAATATCTAGTCCACACCAATTTCAGTAATTTCTCATAATTTCTATTTTGTCCATTATGAGGATGGTTGATGCCTCTTCATATTATGATCTTGTATTTACACTACATTATAGTAATTCAATAAAGAGTGAGGTGGGTTTGGTTGTTTTTTTTTTGTTTGTTTCGATTTTTTTTCTTTTTTTTTGTGGGTTGCTCACTTGGTTTGCTTTTTTTCTTAATGAGAATTGGAGTGGCTTGGAGTATATCTCCCTGATTTCTGCAATGGAATACAGCGCCATGTGGAATTTTTATCTCTTTCTACTTTTGGGAGAATATGATAGATTTGCTAATGAAAAAAAATCAAAACAGAGAAGACACAAAGATAACAAAGTCTTGAATTAGTGCAAATTAATATAATCTCCAATGATCTGAGTACTTTAAATCTTTTCTTAAAAAACATTGTAATCAAAGAATAGTATAGATTTTTGCCCATGCTTTATTTTCATTATTTTATGTTCTATTAGAGTTTCCATAGGGAAAAAAAGCATATTTATATTCAATGGAATATTTATCCAATAGAATAAACAGAAATCCCAAACCAATGTATATTCTTCAATCTGGGAATTAAGACAAGTCAAAAAGTACAATATGGAAAAAATATATTACAGGAACACTGGGAGCTCAATAGAAATGCATAAGTCATTGCAAAGGTAGCAAAGGAGAAGCTTATTTTGGACAGGTAGAATCTCTTCTCGTTCAGATAAAATAAGCCTACACTTCTGGTATGTCTCTGCTATTGTATCATGAATTATTCCATGGCTTATGATCATGTGAGGATTTCCATACCAAACAGCTACATCTGCATATGTTCAATAGAACTTTGCAGAAATTATTTTTCAAGTAGTTTCACCGGTAGCAACAGGCTTGTGAATAGAAAGTATCCTGGAACTTCAAGTAGAAAACATTTCAGATTTGTCCTTTGTTTTACCTAGAAAATAAAATTAGAACTCAAAACCGCAGTGAATCCAGTGGCAAGGCTCCCATGATGAAATTAAAAAGATACCAGTAAGGAAATCAGAGACATCTAACCTGTTTCTAAAAGCAATAAAAATAAATCCTCATCTCCACAGAGGAAGAGGCCCAAAAGATAACCTGCCTCGAAGATGACCTTCAAAGGGCGAAAAGAAGCCAAACCTGAGAATAAGTGCCAGTGCTGAATGTCCCCAGTAAGCAAGACTTGCAGAGGTAATTCTGCAGATAGATTAGTATAAATTAAGCTTTAAACAACTGTTTATAGTCCTTGCTGGATAGTTCTTGATTTACCATTTTTACCCAGGAAAGCACCAAACAGCTGATGTGAAGAGATTCATAAAGCTCTAGGGTTTAAAACAGAATGTTGTAAAATGTTCATATAACTTACCAGCACAGTGCTCTTGTAATATGCCTGTGTGGAGTTTCTGTACAGCTTAAGTGTCTGTCATGCAAATTAAAATGGTCATTTGAAGAGATATAATAGAACTGATGTGCAAGTGCCTCCTGATTGCTGATGCCAGCCTTTGCTAGACTTTGTAAATTTAGACAATGCCAGCCTGTTCTCTAAAGGTTTTGAATTTAAAGTGAAAGAGTAATCTCAGAAGGGAACAGAAAAGTCTACCCAAAATTTGGCTTTGATACTAGAACTTTATACGTGTGTATACATACACACATGCACATGTATAGATGTATATATTTACACATAGAAATGTGGTGTTTCCTCTCCTCAATAACTTTGAGTCCTTTAAATGAAACATTTAAATACAGAACTGGACAAAATAGCAGCTGAGAACATGAGAAATAGAAAAGGAGGGACACTGATACCAGAAGCACAATATAAGTAAAGTGAATAGGACGCTGCAAGCCAAGGTAAACTGCAGGCATTCCTTTCATCCTCCAGATCTCACCTTTGTTTGGCCAGCTAAAGATGTATTCTTAAAATATCATAAAAACTTCCACTCCAACTGTCTATGTGATCTATGCTCTCATTGAACTATTCAGCTGGGTTTAAGGGTGGGACATTTTCCAGGGACATTACTGTTCTTTCAGAAACAGGGTTCCTTTCTTTGCTGAGTCCTTTTTCATTTTTCTTCTAGCACAGAGAGCCAGGAGAGAAAAAGATCAACACGAAGAAAACTAATTTTTTTTCCTTCAGTTACTTATTAGAAAGGGTGAGGGAAAGGCCTGAGTGAATTGTTACCTTTGAAGCTACTGCTGTGGAATGGATATCTTATAATTATGAGATTGATAATATCCACAGGCTGAGACGATGGTTTGATGTGTGCTTTACAAACATGCAAAAAGCAGGTTCATCTAATGTTTTGTATTCATAGAGTAAGTTCTTCTGCCCTCTCTAGGAAAGGGCAGGGAGGTACAATGGGAGGATCTGACCCTCAAAATGGCTTACAGAATTGCCAGTCCCCTCAATTACCCTGCTCACATACGGGGAGCTCAAAGAAACATAACACATAATAATATGATTTTCTCTCATTCAGTCTGGGAAGATCATTATCTCCAGAGTTAATGGTACAATATTTAACCCAGCAGAGTATATTTAGAGTTGCTATTAAACAACAATATTGAACTAAGCAATAACCAGCCCTTGTCTGAGCTGATTATGATTCCATGGATATATTATATGCATCACTGGCTTTCTCTTCTGGCATCTGTAAACTCTTCTGCCTGGTTAAACGTTCCAGCACTGACACCAGCAGCGGCAATCACTACGTGCCGATTCACTGCTAATGAAGGAAACAGATCCAAGACCTAGGGTCACCTTCCTTTATCCACAACACATTATAGTTTTTCTAAAACGAGGCTTATCTGGTAGGAAGAGAGGAGGAGCGGGAGGGGAGAGAGTTTCTGCCGGTTTCATTGTGCTGCTCTGAAAGGAAAGCAAGATAAACAGATAATCATTTCTCTGACTCAAACGTATGTGAGATCTCCCCTGGTACTTATGCCAGCAAAGGCAGGAAAACTTGAAGTGTGCAAAGCAGAGCCTCAGTGCTTCTTTGTCTTTAGTCAAGCCACACCGTGCGCAAGCCACTGCTAGAGGCTTCTATCTACATTTAACCAACACTTTTTTCAACTCTTAACACCTTGTGCTACAAAACAGATGATAGAAGACTCATCAGATAAATCTCGTCCCCAAAATGGAAAACAGCTGCACTTCTGTGTCCCTTCACATTGCTGCCAAGGGACAGCACTGGCAGGCAAGCTGGTTGCCAATACAGCCTTGTCTAGTGAGCTCTCTCATCATCTTTACGAAGGAATTCTTCCTTGTAAATTAAGAATATCAAAATCTTGAAGTGTGTGCTAAAAAGCCCAGATTGCTACTTCTGCAAGCTAGAGAGGTATAAAACTGCTGGGCCACGTGAAGGAACCACACTGATATGCAGTTTAGATGGGCTCCCAAATGGTGCAGGAATTTTTACTTCCTTAGTTTCCCCTCTAGTTCAGGTAAAGCTGTCCTTTTTCCCTTCTCTGTTTCTGGAATGCATGTTGTCAGGTTGGTGCTAAATACCAGTCACGCTCTCCACGCAGGCAGCCATATTTCAGGAGGAAGGGTGGACGATACTCCTTCGTCATGAACTTCCACATATACAAACAAATCAATATAGAAGTGAGTCGAGAGTTCAGGAACACATATATTAGTGCTAAGCTGACAAGCATTAGCACAGAAAACTTGCTTTTAATTCTCTCCCCTTCCTTGTCTCACCACAAACAGCCCCAGTTCCACCCACAGCCCAATCCTTCACAGCAGTGATTAAAGTGAGAGAGTGCTCCTTGAGCAACCTACTGCAGGGGGTACCATGGAAATGGCAGATGCAGGAATCTCAGCTGTCATCCTCCTAATGAAAGGCTGCAGTGATGACAAACACAGGCAAATTCATTATGAAAATGAGTGTTTATTCCTGATATGGGTGCTAAATAGATCCCTTGTTCTACCTCATCTCCTTTTGCCTGCCCTAGAGAGCTCCAGGCTCTACACATCAGAACCTTCACTGGCAGAAACTATGGAGTAAAGATAGTTGATTTGTGTGAAGGAGATAACTTAGATTTTCCTTGCACTGAGGCCAGAGATAGGAGCCTGTGGAAAAGGGATAAAGCCCCTGAAATAGATAGTAGATTTACAGGGAGAGGATCATGCAAGGAAAGTCTGGAAGTCAAAAAACCAGGGTGATCCTGCAGCCTCAAAGTCTTGATATTATTAATGGCAACACTTCATCTAGGAACTCCTCTACTCAGCTCAGTAACTTGTGGAGTGGTTAAAAAGAAAGAAATTAGAAAGAAATCTCCTTGCAATTTAAACACTGCAGGCAATGGAAGACCTTCCTCCTCCGAGCAGTTGGCCAATGTTGTTAATTACCTCTGCTGTTAAGAAAATAAATGAATCCAAAATTCAAGGATGAAAAAAATCTTATTTTCATTTTTAATTCATGTAGTTTCTATTTCCAGCTACTGTTTCTTGTTATGATTTTGTCTAAAATTAATGAGCACTTTCCCATCCCTGCACTTTAAACTAGATATCCCCACTGGAGATAGTTAAAGAATGTGATGAGGTTACCTTTTAACCTTATTATAGACAGAGGCAGCAAAATCTCTCCTGTGATGCCTCCCCATTCACTCCTTAATGCTGAACTTCAGGGGCCACTTCTACAAGTGAGGAAGCAATTTATTCTTTTTGACAATGCAGGGCTCTCTTGGGGGTTCTGCAATAAGTGCAGAAATGGTGGCTGTTCAGAGATCAGCAATACAGGCAAGGGCTGAAACCACCTTCTCGATTTTATTTACCTCAACATTTAACTTGTCGAAACAACTTTTCTGTGCACAGGTTAAAAAAACCTTTTAGCCTACACAGGAAGATCCACGCCTTAGCTCTCACATCTCTTGGCCACCCATTGCCCTGTTGCATTAGCTGAAAGAAAACAGACTTTGGAAATTATGTAAAGAGAGAGTAAAAGTGCAGGGGACACAAGGTAAGAAGGGGTCAGCTGCAACCTTGACACTTAGGTTTCTTTTCCTCCTTTTATGATCACAAGGATACTTGGACTAAAAAACCCAAAAAGTACACAGGATCAACCCATAAAATTAAGCACATAAAGTATTGTCAGAGGAATGTAAACTGGCAGTCTCATTAATTTTAAATAAGTGTACAATGTAGAATTATGTCCTTAGCCTGCGTACCAGATTGCACTGGATAATGTGAATACCAAACACATCAGAGGGTGAAATTAGCTTAGCGAGTTGTTTGGTTGTTTTTTCCCTTCCTATTTTTCATTTTCTCTAACCTTCCCTCTAGGTAAATTATTTTTTTCAATTTCTTTTTTTTCTTAAATCTCACCAACATTTTTCTGTTTGCACTGTGACTGAGTTTTATCAAGGGTTCAGAAAACAGAGATGTAAAGACATGTTTGCAAAAAATCTTAGAGTATTTCTGTGGAGAATTTCCTATTTTTCAGCTTTTTTTTTTGAGTTATCCATATTACGTCTGCCCACGAGATATTTTTTAGCTACTAGAAACAGCAAGTACCTTTAATGCAATGTTTTTGCTTGACTCTAGAGCTCCTTACTGACAGAAGAGAATCTGCTTTAACTCTGTGGTGATTTAAGGGCATAAGCCCCATCAGCTGTGAAAGGAAATTAGCTGTCTGTTGTAAGTTTTGCAGCTTCACCTACTCCCACAGAAAGACATTGTGCTGTACCCAGGTACAGCAGCAGGAGCAGAGCCTTTTCATTAAAACAGCAATTTAAATCAACTAAAGAAGCAAATAATACCCATGCATGAATCTCTGCAGACTTGTAGCATTCCGTCCTGTTACATGGAATAGCCCCGTGTCCTGTGACCACTGTCTGTTAAATACCTGACCTAAGCAAGTTGCTCCACAATAATAATGCAGATGCTTCTGTGGTGAATCACTGCAAAGTCCATCCAACAGTATTGGGTCAAGCAGTGGAATTCAGGACAAAAAGACATAAAATTCTCCAAAGCAGAGTAGCTAACTCCTAACCCTTGCAGCCCTTTAGACAGGAGACATGGGTTTCTTAAACACACCAAGGTAGGATTCACACATCACTGAAGCGCTATAAAACCATATAAAAATTATGCATACAACATCTCTAACCTGGCATCAAAATTTCCTTCTAAAACAGGGACATAAAATAGGTGGACGGAACAGGCATGTAATTTTCATAGGACAGTAAATGGTCCTAGCTAATGAACGTGCTTTAGAGATGTATATTGTTGTTGGTTTAAATTACAGGCATAAATCTGCATTGCGGTCAATTTTTTTACATCTTGCACTGACTTCTCATCCTGTGAGAGGGATTTTACTAAAAAAAAAAGAGTCATATGACTATCAAGTAATTAACACAAATTCTAAAAGGAACAAACACTCAACAAGCATGCTACACTCTCCCTTTCCCAAGAACAAATGCTTAATTATGGATATCAATCCATCAAGTCATTATAGTCCCTCGTACTATGCTAAGAAACCACAGCTAAAAGGAAGAAAATTAATTATTTTAGTACTTTGTGACTTATACAAAATGTTCCAAAGCTAATATTGTGGGGGAAAACTTCACAACTGCTTCAATATGTCTCTCCACAATTCTTAATAAAATTTCAAGTTGAAGGCACAGGATGGGAAGTCCTTAATCATGTCTGTGATCTTGATTGGCATTGATTTCTCGTCCAGCTGAGAGCTGTTCATTTCCACAGGGAATACCTATTTTCGCAGGAGTAGGAATGACATCAATCCAAGAAAGCAAATTAAGCTAAAATTAGGCATTTTTTTTAGCTTGTTTCTGAAAAACCCAATAATTGACAGGAGCATTACTCATCACAGCATCTGAAGAGAAAGTCTCCTGAGAGCAATCCTTTTTTTTGCTCCTTCTCAAAAATGCACATATGTTTCCTTTCATTCTTTCCTGTGGGCATAAGGCATCAAAAAGGAATAGAGCTTCTTAGACATGTTCACAGTTTAAATACACTGTGCACTTGGATATGAAATCATTAGTTCCAAGTAATGGTAAGCAGGCTGTGCGCATCCATAGATGGTAAGTGATAGAACGTGGTGAATTGCTTTGGAGCCATTTGCAGGAGGAGAGAAATGTTTAATGGACACTCCAGGATTATGCCCAAATATGCAGCTGTGAAGGAGCAAGTCAGTGCAATCCAGGCACATTGAACTGATGTAATGTCTCCTGCAACACTGGTGTCACAAAGCCAATTTCATGAGCTAACAGGAGACAGAGCCTGACCTGAAAGTGTAATTGACACTGAGGGTTAACCCAAATTAAACCAAAAGATTTTCAATGAGTCTTGACATATTTTTCATCCAGCTCCTAGAAGACATTTAGCTGCCACCTGGGTTGCAACCATGGATAATTCCCATAATGATCCTGGACCTTGGAAACTGAAGACAGACTTTGGATGGAGTTCACTGGGCTCTGAAACAATTCGCCACAACTCGATGGAAGAAAAGGAATAACAAATCTGTCCTGGCTCAACAGTGCAGCAGGTTTGTTTGCAGAAAGCACTCACTTTTCCCAGTGAATGAGAGGAACCTGTGACCTGTTATGTATCAATTGAACATTTCAATTCATCTGGAAGTCAGAAGGGATTAGCAGCTATACCTCCACTCTCAAACTGTACATGGCTTGCAATTAGATGGAGTAGATACACAGGCTGTGTGCAGTTCTTGGCATTTGTAATCTTCCCAAGCACTGATTGCAGGGTAAAAATCCAAATAATCCAAGAGAGTTTAACAGGACCACTGCCCCCTTGCCCCTCCCTAGTTATTTAATTACTCAGTTGTTTTTCCTATTGTGCTTTCACATATTTCTCTCTTGGGTGACACAAAGGGAACAGGCCCAGTGGTGAGCAATTTAACTTAGATTTGTCCCATTCCGAGTCTTTCAGCTATGGAAATAAAATAATTTAATTCCTTGGATTGACCAATAAACCAATACAGGGCCTAATTTTGCAGATATATCACATTTCAGTGACAAAAGATTTGTAGAACTTGATCTAAGGTGTCTTGATTTCTCCCTTGACCTCAACTCATCCACCTGCTCTTCTGTCCATTCCACAAGGCTTGCATTCCCTGAGAGGCTGGGAAGATGCAAATAATAAACAAATCACTAACAAAATATCATATTCTGCCTCACACTCCGCCCTCATCTGCACTGGTGTGGATTGTGCCAGTTTGAATCTGACACCTCAGTAACTTCATGAACTGAAGCTCAAAGGCAGAAGGACTCACCCACAACAGAGAGACTGACAGTAAATGCAGTTGGGTTTATAGATGTGGGGTTCAATGAATTGCTTCATTTGGCCTGCTCTGTACCTGTGTAAAGTTCTAGCATTCTAGTAAGCTGTTAATTTTCAGGGTGTCAAAGGGAAGTTTATGGAGAAATATAAAATAAAAAACTGCCACATTTTAAGACCTCACAGAAAGAACATCCAGAAAAAATTTGCTTCTTGCTTAATCAAACAATTAAGACTTCCAATATCCAAGATCAGATACTCTCTGATTGATAGCTACACAATTTCCTGATTCTTATGAGGGAATAATTTAAATTTCTTTAATTAAATATATGTTTTTACTGTACAACAATTTTTCATTCTTTCCATTATCTATTATTCTATCCCATCCCAGAATGAGAACCTACAAATCATCAGAGCCATACAGATATCAATATTTAATGTTCCTGTTGATTCCTCTGCAGAGTTTCTCTTGTCTTGGTGAAAGAAGCCTGAAGCCGAGCTATTAATCAGGCTCCTGGATTTTTTATTAATGATGTGGCAATGAAGCAACCATTTTGATTCAAGGAAACAAGAGCTTCCTAGTTAGGATTCACTGAGATATATAATCAAGTTGGTGTATTCAGGAGAGGATCCATATTCAATCAAAGTGTATCTATATTGCCTTTACACCAACATCGGTAGGACTAAGCAGTCATTACAAAAATCAAACTTAATTTAAGAGGAGAAAATTTAATCAATTTAATTTGACAAGGGAGTGATTATATTCTTATGAAGATGTAATTTCTTTTTGAGATCAGTGCATGCTTGGAGAACACAGTTAGGTTTTCAGTCCTTTGACAAACTCCACAGGGTACCAGTGGTGCAGCACCAGTAAACCCCACTACCAAAGAGAAAAACTGCTGCATTGCAGTCACTTCAAATGTAAGGGTCCTACTACACCCTGGGTGATAAAATCAGTGCTGCTGCAGGA
This sequence comes from Geospiza fortis, assembly GCF_000277835.1. NCBI lineage: Eukaryota > Metazoa > Chordata > Aves > Passeriformes > Thraupidae > Geospiza > Geospiza fortis. The sequence continues at coordinate 2,603,089 of NW_005054300.1, read as the reverse complement.
TGGAGTTCAGCTGTGAAGCACATTGCCACCCTGCTGCACAGGAACAGAGAGCACTGCTGAAAAGAGAGCTTAATGATTTGCACTAACAGTTTACAAGCTGGACACCTTTATTCTGAGCACACTAACATCTCTGGCGTGATGAAAATTCAAACCACAGTATTAGTCTCCAGTACTCATGTTTAATGCAAGTTTTTGAAAGGCAAGCCCCGTCACTGATCCCTGGGTGTGTGATCTGACCAGATCTAACCTCCACAGCCTGCTCGCTCCCTAAACACCCTCTTGGGAGGCTGCTGCTAGAAGCAGCAATTAGGGTTGATTGAGATGAAATTTGTTATGCAGACATCTATGTAAGAAAAACTGAACTAGAAGCATTAACTCTTTTTATTCAGGTAAATGAGCAGCCATTTGTGACACCCAGTGTTGGTAATGACAACAAACCCGGCTCCAAACCAGTGACTGAGGAGGATGTCTCTACATCCTGAACATAACTTTCTTAGTTTGAGAGAGAAAAGGATGAGATGACAAACAATTGCAGTCTTCTCTTTGTTATCAGTGGGCAACAATTTAAAGAGTGATTAATTGAGCCTTCCACCTCATTCATTATCCATCTACTATTATTTCACTTGCCTCAAGTTAGGCATGTGTTTTTTCCCTCAGCCTTCTCATAATTCAGGTGTTCTGTTGTGGTTGTCTGAACAGCCTCCCCTTTACTGGCTCAAGACCCTTGATAAAAATCACTGGCAAAGCTGGTTTGCAGCACAGAGAAGAGTTAAGGGTCCCACAGACAGTTTAATAAAGGTAGTGTCATTTTCAATTATACAACACAAACACTCCAGTAAATTCTACGTCACATCACCAAGGAAACTCACTGCAATAATTCAGTCTAAGCAAAAGAGAGGATTTCTACAACAATTTAATAATAACAATGTGTTCTTTTCTGTTACCCTTTATCCAAGGATATCAGTGCTTTTCACCAATATTAATTCATTTTCTAAACACAACCTCAGAGTGTAATTTCACAAAATTAATTGAGTATGACATTCCTATGTATCCCTAACCATTGATACCTTGCCACCTCTGCAGAGGAAGAAGAATCCGCATGAGCATCCCCATACCACATGTTAAGAAATTTCTTCCACCACTTCCTGACATCTTGGACACGAAAAATGTAAAAATTAAAGAAGTATAATATTCTTGCATCTACTTTGCAGTTCATCCAAATTATCTTTTATGGTCCACAGTAAGAAGTGTGCCAGCCTGGAATACATAAAGCCAAGAATTACAAAGGCTGATGGGTAATGAAGGACATAAATAGTTGGATTATTTTATAACCCTGCCTCTTACCTTGCCAATCTGTATGCAGAGCTTCTGTAATGACATAAAACAAGGAATCAGGGTCTCCATCCAAAGTGTTATGGTCAGAGAGAGAAATGGCATCATAACAATCAGCAACTGAACAGAGCCCCAGGCTCATGAGATCTTTCTTCTACCCCTGGACATGTTCTAGCTCATGTCCCGGTGGAGCCCATTTTCCTGATTCACAACTCAGTTTCCCTGTTCAGGAAAACAGACCTATTCCGTTTGCTGCAAGACAAGTGCACAGGATGACTCTGTCCTGTGCTTCCATATCCTGGCACAGGACACAAGGAAAGGATTGCCCAGGATCTTTAGTAACTGGGACCACCCCAACTAATGGTTGCAGCTCGTCTTTTTATTGCTGCTTTTTCCTCTAACTTATTTTACTTTCATTCTTTTCTCTCTATTCTCACATAGATTAACTTTACCTACGTTCAGGTCACTGCAAGTCTCTTTATCGACTGTGTATCTCCAGTGAAGATTCATCCTCCCACTTTTCTAAATGTTAGTGCTCTCTCTTTTCTTGCCAAACACAGATTTTTAACAGATGTAAATCCTTATGTGTTTAAGGAGACATTGCAGGGGGAAAATGGAGGGGTGGGGGGGAGGAAATTGCATATTTTGCCTGAATGAAAGGAGTAACCTCCTGCACACAGTTTGAGAATATTGCCCTAAAACCAGGGAAGGAACGGAAGAAGCAGAACATGCAAGCCATAACTCAAATTTTAATGAGACAACTGTGATTTCAGGCACAGAAATAACTATTGATTTGATCATCATTGAAAAGGTAAAGATGCAACTTCTCCTCTTCCTACCCAATCCCTATAGCCCATCACCTTTCAGAACCATGACACACACAAATAACACAGAGCCAAAATGTCACAGCAGACACAAAGAGTGGTTTAGGACAAAGGTTGTCCTTTGTTTGCACAAGAAATACAAACCTTCCAACCCATTCCTTAGCTGTAGGACATCTAATCCATATCAACACTTCCTCTCACCTGGGGCTGCTTAGTATTTACTCAATGCTAGCTGTGGATCACCAGGAACAGAGACAGCTCTCCTGCTTTAATCAGTGCTAGTTTCTAAGAAAATCATGATGGATCAAAAAAAAGACTTTTTAGTTTGGTGTTCTGTGCCTAGCTCCATCCCACAGCAGATGCATAAGTGACAGGGCAAGCAGAATTTATATCCCCAAGAAACAGCTCTCCAGATCCAGAAATCTGTGGATCAGAGCTTCCCAGAGCAAGAATTGAGGTCTTTGGGGTTAATCTCCTATCATGGATTCTTGTTTTATAAATAGCCGCTTGCATTTCTGAATCTCTTGGAAGAGAGATTATATTTGTAAACCTCTGAAATTGGTTTGATATCACAGCATACACAGAAGGACCATTTCTGGTTTGCTGGGAATGTGTCAGATCTGCTCGCAGCTTGCCTCCAATGCTCTTGCAGTGGTCAGTGCATACGCTGAGGTCTGTTAAGAGATGCGTTTGTGCAGTCTGGTGGTTGGTCTCTCCTCAGAGAGTGTGCAACACGATTTTTGAGGAGCTCCACAGTTTCTAGTGTGTCTTCTAAACCATTAGAGAGCCCAAGAGTGTTTGCAGTTGTGCATTTTTCCCATTACTTCACATCACAACTCAATAAAAGAAAAAGGTAAAACAGCAGGGCACCTCAAGTTCGTCAGTAACACAGAGAATTTTAAGTAGACAGCAGAGCAGAAAACCCCATTTCTCTCTGAGAGTGATATTAGTTTGGCTTATTTTGTTCCCTTGATAACTCAAGCTGGAGAGTGGAAAAGAAAGCTGAAGTGCTCTGCACTGGAGCCACACTTTTCTCCCCACTTTCTGCCTCACTGAGTGATTCTGCCCCAAGAGTCAGGATTAGCCCTTCATCCCTGCACCTTCTCTGAGAGGCCTGAGCAGCAGCATGTGCCTTGAGGTGATTTCCACTGACTCACCCAGCTGACTCCTTATCTCATCAAAGACCATTACCAAAACCCACTTAAGAGTGAATGAAGTTGGTTTCCAACACCATTGCATTTTTCTGCCTTCTCTTTTAACAAAGTTTGATGGTCTTCTTCCCACTCTGAACCTCAGTGGCTTGTGCAGGGAGTGTGGCTGCATTTCTCTGTAGAGGCAACAAACTAAATCATGATGAATAAGAAGCTTTGACTGCCAGATGCTGGTATAAGGTAAGAGCAGTGCTGTTGTTCCTTAGGACTCCAGGGAGATCTCACTAGAGGAAAGTTTTTAGAGAAATGAGACTGCAGAGCTGTGAAGCTGTCAGTGCTGGACTAAAGAGCACTGCACAACACTCCGAGAGATTTAAAATCCAGTAGTGAAACTTGTGCTCAAATCCTGGATCAAAAGTGGGCAGAGCCAAAAATAAAAATAAAATAATCCATCTTCTGAAAGGGCAGTTGCCTTATGATTAACTGGGGGTCTATTACTTGTGTCTGGTCTTTCCTCCTAGAGTCTACATACTACATATTTATCTCCTATTGCTTGCACTTTATAGCATGCATATATTTTAGGAGTAATAAAATCCACCCTACTTTAAAACTTACAGAAAATAGCTGAGACATAAAAAATACTTAGAAAATTACTAAAATATACTCAGATCAGACTAATTTTGATTGTCTTTTACAACTATATATATATATATACAAACACACATACACATACATGTATAAACTTCAGCAAAAATAGTATTTCCAGCAATCCAGTTTATTCTAGATTTTGTCAAAATCCTAAATTAGATTGGGCTTGAATGCTAGCAATAGCAATGAGCAATTTCTCAGAGGGTTTGGCTTATACTAAGCTACTCTGGTAATAATAATGCTTGAATCCAGAGGCTCGTTTACATGGTCTGCTGCCTCCTTGCATGAACTATTGACCATCTGTGTAAGATTTTCCTGGGAAATGAATTGAACTCAAACATGTGAGGATCTCATGCTGGTAATATTGGGAAAAAAAAGTTCTTATTTTCCCCCAGAATCAAAGGCTTAATAAAAATAACTCAATTTGAACTAGACTGTGTTGCCAGGAGCTACAGAGGGGGGAAATGAACACAGAGAGGTTTCTAAGGTACTATTTTCATTTACAAAAAAGTTTCAAGAGAACAAAATGCATGAGAATGGGAATAAGGACTGAAATTCAGTGAATGATAGATACTAACATATGAAAAAGAATGGAAAGCCACTGAAGTCACAAACATCCCAGGTGTGGATTTGTGGAACCATATCCTAATTTCTGAGGTCTCTCTTGACATCCACCATGTCTTACAAGCACAGTGCCTATTCAGAACTATGATAAAGTATGCTAATACTCTGTGTGCAGGCAAAACTGGGAGTTAAAGGCTTTATGAGTTTTTTATTAAACTCTGGGAGCATGCTTCAAAGACATGGCTCTCCAATGAACTGTGAATTTAACATGATTTACACTGTGCTTGCCATGAGCTGTGAGCATACACACAATTTTTGCAGTTTGGCTGACAACCATTTATTCAATAAAGAATATTTAAAGAGTGACTTCCCATCCCCAGAACAGCCTTGCAGGTGAAACTTTGGGAGGTTTGGGTCATTGCAGACTTCTAGTCCTGCTAAATTGATTAGATGCAAAAGTGTCAACACTTTTGCATGAAGACATTCAAGACTGAGTGGTTCATTTCCATTTATTTACCATCCTTAACGCACTGATTCAAACAGTGGAAGCAGATGAAGATGCTCTGACTCCCTGGCTGTTTGCTGTACTGTCCTGGGGGCAGTGGTCTTCAGGATGGGAGCAAAGAGAGATGAGAGAGTGGCAGTGCCTTTAACTGACTAGATTTAATAATATTTGACTCTCAACCTTCATACTTTCCCTGTTCTCAAATGCATTCAACAAACTTTCAGACGAGTCTAATCCAATCAATTCCAAATCACTTTCAAATTTATATCAGCGCAACTTTGCATCTAGGAAAACCTTTGATGAGCTCTTTACCAGGGCCTTGACTCTACAAGCTCTCAAGTATACTCTTCATTTTAAGCACATTCCTCAAACCTATTGATCTCAATCCACTTCAATGGATTATAAACATGTACTTAAAGCTGGAGACCTATATCAGTGCTTGCTTAATACAAATTTGTCAATTCTGAAGTGGACTAGATTTAGATACACTAAAAATGAAGCTAATCCTTTAATATTTTCTTCATTTGCATAGACTTCTCACAGGCTCATTATTAAACATATTTGAGAGCTTTTCTGTACTGGAAACCCAGGCATTGCAATAGAAACAAGCCTGAAATGGTAGATTGGATGGCCAGATCAGATCTCCTGCTCCATGTCTCCCATGTGACAGCCATGAATTGACTCTGTTTTGCCCATGAGAGTCATTGGTGTGTGATCCCATGAGCCTTTCATTACATCTTTTGTTTCCCATCCAGCTGAGGAGGGGAGTCATACACCAGCTTTGGTGGGCACTGCTGTCCAGCCAGGGTCAACACACCACCATGTTTCAGTATTTGATCTTTTATATTGGCTGCTTTTATTAATTTCTTTTCTAAACTATCACATTCTTCTCACAGTTCTTCATGTAGGAGTCTTTTCTCATGCTTAATCTTTTACTTTTCTGAATCCCCTCTAAAGTCGTCCTTATCGTTTCCAAAAAGGAATGATCAGTACCTTCTGCATCACCAAGACTGCAGTGCTGATTTGCTTAATGGACCTATCCTTTAATACAAGCTGGTCTTAAAAGCACTTTTTTTGGTTTTTAATTTTTTAATTTTATCAAATCACCAAAAGCCTAATAGACAAAAATACCCAGAGCAACAAATGTACCACATTACAGCAGAATGTATCAATTTCATTTCAGAGAGCAAAAGAAAATAGCAGCTGTGGAACATTAGATGTGCTGCAGAGGAGGGGAAGGTGATGGTGTAGGAGGATTTATTGCTATTGATCTATTTATCTATTTATTTGTTTTTACTTTTGTTACCATGACCTAGTTATAATTCACTGATTCTGAGACTGAACATTTGAAGGAAGGAGCCTTACTTTGTTGATATGGCAAATATATATTATTCTAAGTATAATTCCCCTAGTGATTACTTGTCAACATCAGTTAGTGTTCAAAAATGGATGCTCTGGAATTGCCAGAGTGAAGGAAATTCTTTCAAAAAACCCAGAGAGCAAAATAAGGAATGCTTGGTTTCTGCCTCTCCTAATGCAAGAATTAGAGGGAGTCATGAAATTTCCAGGCAGTGAGTTCAGAGCAGCCAGAACTTCATCACATAACTCTGAGTTAAACTTTGGAGCTCCTTTCTGCAGGCTATGGATCACACCAAAATGTTACACTGCTTCACATTTGGAGGGAAAAAAATCTTTAAAGAATTATTAAACACAGATGCCATCTCTATCTCAGGAAATTCCCAAGCCACAAGTCTCTGGGTCTGAGAACATCTACAAGAAAAGCACAGCATAATTTTTTCTTCTCTTAAGGTCTTATTATATATATATATGTGGAGATATATATGCTAGTAACTACTGCCAAAAGCAACATAAAGGTCTAAGCAGTCACTGGCTTCACTCAGTGTGACTCTTCCTATTATTTATGCATTACAGCAGAGAGGACTTGAATCCTGGGAGAGGTTTCTCTTTATTCCTCATCTTTTTCCACTACTACTGTCATTGATATTGCTATCACTTTTGTTATTAATCACACCATTATTATGAATCACAACAGTCTTTGACATACTGTCTTTCATTTCTATTAATAACTTTGCTGTATGTCATTTCAAATAGCATCATACATCAGGCAAGGACTGTACAGAACCGTTGTGTTCACCCATGAATATTCACATAAAAATCTCCACAAAGCTTATAATTTTTATAGGCCAAGTACATAAGCTGTAGAGACAACGGGGAGGCACATGAAAAGGTGGTGCCATTTACCTGAGGTGTTATATTGGGTTTTTCCAGTCCCAATTAAATGACAGCACTGCTAGAGGCCAACACATTTTATATCATGGCCTTGGCATACCCCTGATTCCCCTCTGACATCTTTACTTGGACTGAGCTTTAGGATGAAGGACGCATGTGACTGCCTCCCTTCCAGTCCCTGGGTTCCAGAAGGGAAAAGAACGAAGCCAGAGGGTAATGGAAATAAATGAATTGAAGCTACAGAGGTGAGTAAAAAAGTGCCAGTGGACATCCTTCAAGCACAGGGAGCAGGGAAAGTCACATTTAGCTTCAGTGCACAGAGGATGAGGAAAAGCTCCAAAATAATTTCTGTGAAAAACTACATGTTTAGCTTCCACATCTTCCTTCAGACCATGCAACCAAGCTTCTCTTCTGTTGTCAGCATCCTCTGTGAGCTATTACTGACCATGGTCTCATCCTCATGCAAAGTATTTTCATGTATTTTTATTTGTTGGGGTGGGGTTTTTTTTTAGGTGGTTTTTTTTTGTTTTGTTTTTTGTTTTTTTTTTTTTAATTCTAAACTTGCAAAGAGTTAAACCTGTCCAGAGCTTAGGTTATCTGACCATGTCACAACAGAGTGGGGCTTGGGTTGAGTGTAACTGGGTCACCCTGCAGTGCTCACGCTGCAGAGTGAGCACCATGTCCTGCCACACCAATCAATCTTTTCATCAGCATTAAGGAGGTCAGGGCTGAGCATCAAGTCAGAGTTTCAATCAAGATTTACTGCCTTGGCATTTTGCTTCACAGGCTGACAAGTGGGCTTGAACACATTTCAATATGCTGATTCTTCTTTATAAAAGCAATTACAAGCAGAGAAGCAGAGAACAACCTCAACTGCTGGAAAAGCCCAATTGAATTTCTGATTTAGTAAGAAGTGGTTAGCACCATTAATGAGAGCTACCAAGCACTCTGCTTGATTTGCTCTTACAGGACTCTAAAAGAGCCCTGACTTAGAACAAGGGAAAACATTTTCTTTTTATTTATTATTTTTACCTGGAATCACCTCATTATAAGACTCAAGACCAAATTATGTGAATTCATTTTCCATTGATAACAAAATAGATATTATTAACACCTTATAGCATTGCAGATGTACCAGCCATCTTCATATCAGCCAATGAAGAGATGAAGGCTATTTCAGTTTGGATTAGAATGATTTTTATTCCATTGTCCTTGGCTGATGGGCCATTTACTCCAGTGTATTATCTTTGGTAATGCTGAATTCAATTACAGACATCCATAAACAAACTGCACTATTATAATTTTCTTCCTTGATAATACCATGTGTTTTAAGCTCAGCAGTGATTTTGAAGGATAAGGAATAGGCAGATGGTGCTGTTCCACAGAACCTCCTTCAGGGTTAATGAAGGGAGGCTGAATTCAGCTGAGGGACACCAATGAGCAATGCTGTAGTAACCCTTTTTCACACCTATGTGTTTTCCCCAGCCCCAGCTTACTGTCTGCCATTTCAGCTGTGCTTTTCCCAGCCTCCTTATGGCTTCTCTGAGCTGCCACCCACCCATTCTGGACCTACAGGTCATCAGTCTCATGCTTCTAATGCATTCTTCTTCCTACACATCTGGCGATGCTTCTAAAAGAGGCAGCCATGCCCTATTCCAGTAAGGCTTGTGTGGCCTTCCATTATTTTGGCCATGATACGACAGCAAAGTGCCCCAGAGCCAAAGGGATGAGCTGCTGTACTTAGTCACACACAGATCTCTAGCTGTGCCTGTTCTGAGTCACGCTGCCTGTGGGTCTGGTGTAGGAGGAGCTGAGGATAAGAGCTGTCACATATTTACTGCCAGATCCCATCAGCACCTCAGCTGACCTTGGCCTGCTGCTTGTAGCAATGGGACAGCACGTGTGACCTCCACTCTGCATGAAGGTGGCATTCAGGGTGTGAATGAAGGAGAGAGAGAAGAGCACTGTCTGACTTATTTTCATAAGCAAGAATATTCTCATCTCCCTGCATTCAACTAAACCTCCTCCACATTAGTTATTCCATGGCATCCCTGTTATAATGGTTGACAAGTTGACTCAAGGCATATAAATCCCTAAGGGAATATTTTTTTTAAGGGAAAAGAAAAAAGGAACTCATCTTAATGGCACTCCTGCATGCATATCAATAAAAGAACTTCAGCAATCACTTCCTGGGTATAATTACATTCATCTGCATCTGTGACTAAGTGACCTGTCGAAGTGTCAAAGAATCTAGTTTGGAAATTAAACTCCCCCCTCATAACAACAGCCCATGTTAGCACCTGCACTTCTCCTAGTTTCATTTCAGCTTACAGAAATTGTCTAGGCTTGCTGTTAAGCCACATCTGCAGTACAGAGTTGCAAAGGTGTCTATCCTAAGCATGTAAGATCAAGTCCTAGCATGACAATATTAAATCCGAGTTAATATCCTTAGAGGATTTGAGGAAAGCCATTCCTAAAAAAGAATGCTCTAAAAAGGGTTAAATTTCACTTGGCATGGGAAGAAAGCCATGTACTAGCACGCTGGAATAAGCAGAAAAAAATCTTTTTACATTATTGAAGAGTTATAATTATCGTGCTGGCAGCAAGAATTTTTTTACACAGGCCAATACATGATGGTCAAGGGCCATAAATTGCAAATTAAGCTAATTTCCCAAGTTAACCTCAATGAATTAAGAATCACTTCTTCCACCTCCATGACACCACTTGACATCTCCCTGGGTAAATGCCACTGATCTGTGGCAGTGACCAGTGAATCCCAAATGGGATTCTTTCCCTTTGTCAAATGTGAGTTCTGCTACTGAATGGACAATGGAGGAGAAAGAATGTGAGGAGCAGACAGCACCATTATAGAGGATAAGGTTAGAAGCTTGATCTAAGAGAGATGATGTGGTGCTTTTCAGAGCTTAGTCCTGATCCAAACTACAAGTCTTAGGGGTGTCTTGTACTCTGGGGAAGCACCACTCCTGGGGACTTGGAGCATGGTTAACTTGAGACACACGTCATTAGCTTCTTTCTAGTTTTCCTTGATCTCCATGGTAAGCCGCTGGTATCCAGAAATCCATCAAAGACACTTATTTTGGAAATCTGAGGCACTGTGAGTGTAGTTTGTACGACCTAGAGGTTCTCCCATGCCCTCCCCTGGACTCCTAAACACACCAAGAACTGACATTGCCTGTGGGGCATCTCACAGGTTCAGTAAACAAGCTGGCTGCTTTCAGATCTTATTTCTCAATAACCCATGTAACCTGAAGTTGCCTGGAAAACTCTCACTGTGTACCCACAGCTAGAAAAGTATGAACATCCCTGTCAGAAAACAAATGCACTTGGAAGAACCGAGCACAGCCACATAAATAATTTTAGCCTGGGCTCAGCATACCCCTTATAATAGGTTCATTTTCACACTACATCATTTCCCAGCCAGATTGCAGATATATACCTCACCCCCTGTTCCAGGCAGAGAAGGAATTTTGCTCAAGACCCATAACAAATGACCAGTCAGAAATGGCAAGCCAAGGAGAAAAAATTACTGACCGATGTGCAGGAAAGAGCATCTTCATAAAATATAGCTAGGTTGGGCTGATTCTGAGCACATGCTATCATGTAAAGGGACATAAAATTGCTTTCTGCATTAAGTAGAGAGACCAGGGATTGTTGCAGCACAAAATTTCCCCACCACTCTCTGGTGTGATGTGAGCAGGAAACAAACTTCTGCCCATGTGAGCCCAACTTGATGGTGAAAGATTTTACTTTATGTCCATGGCTGCAGCTCTCTCAGCCTTAGTTACAAGTTAGGATGAGGTGAAGAAACACTGGCTGTCTTCTGCCTCAAAGCCAATGGAACTTATGCTTCTAAAAATATTTGCTTTGCTGAAACCTGGAGATGACAAAGTTATTATCACACTGAAACTATTTTTGGTCACAATGCCAGGTTTGATAAAACCAAACCATGTGTGTGATGATCTAGTTAACACCCTAAGTACCTGCTGAATTACTCTGAATGGTATTTTCTGTGGTTTGATTTTTTTAGACGCTTCTTTTTTTCTCTTTTTCAGAGTGACATTTTTTAAAATATCCTTTCATTTTATTTCTAAAAGCTGAACAGATAGCTGAGTATTTCAGTTCTGTTAGAACTGAAGTTTTTTTCATTATAAGTTACATTTATATTCACCACTTTACCACATCCATTGAAATCTTGTTTTATCCAAAAAAAAAAACCAACAACTTTACCTAATTTTGAATTTGGCATGGAACAGAAGGTGTTTTGTATTCAGATCTTTTTGCAACAGGTGCTTTACCATAAAGTAACTGATATTTCCTTTCTTGCAGAAGGTTTTGTGCAGGTATTTTTTCTTAGTCCAAAAGCAACTGCAGCTTCATCATGGTTCCTCAATTACTATTCTGCGCAGTTTAATATGACAGTTGTTGCTTCTACCTCTGCCTTGCTGCTGTCTCACTGCTGTGCCCCTCTCAGAGATGCCATGATCCACACAGATTACCCTGCAGAAATTCACACCACACCCATTTTCCACTTCAGTTCATGTTTCATATAAGTAGTGGATCCTCTAAATTAACACCAGATTTGCCTGTGAAAAGTTTTAAACATATCAGGTTTCAAGAATAGAGCCATAATTAATTTGAGAATTTAAAGTATTGAAAAGAAAATAAATATTTTTTTTAAACATTCAAGTAATATCTCACGTATAATCATTTAATCAAGACAACACCACCTTCAGTTGTTTCCCTGGCATTCAACAGGCACTGCAGACTGGATGCTACAATCTGCTTAATGAATCTATGTGGTTTCTTCAAGAGATCTCTGATCACTAAAATAATGAAGGCTGATATAACTGGTTGAGCAGGCCAGACTAGGAGTCTGCTTGCCTTGTGACAGACAAGCTGAGCAGAGCACCCCTATTAATTAATTACTGATAAGACTCTGAAAAGCCTTAGATAAAATTAATTAAAAAGAAAATCAACCGAAGTCTCCACAATGAGAAGCAGAAGGTGAAGGACAGGGCCCAGCATATGGAGAGGTCAGATGAGCTGCTGAGTTATGGTTAATGAGGGGCAGGAGAGCATGCATGTCATGCTTTGGGATGCTACTATTGTGATAATTGCTGCATTTTTCAGACATCAATATTATGTAATATTCTAATGGGTTTACCCAGTGCTAGGTAGGGTTAAGACAGATGCAGCAAAGAACAAGAAACATTAAATTCTGTTAAGGTAACAGAACTATTGATCAGAAATAAGATATTATCAATCAGCTAAAAATGATCTGAGTGTATTAATTTAAATATAACTGATGTAGTTATGATGCACCTGAATGTCAAGGCCTGGTCATGCTACTGCTGCTGGGTAGTGAAACTACCATTGTGACAGCAATAAATCCTTATATTACAGGAAGGAGAAGACAGCCGGAGAGTTTTCTTCTTGACCACAGTTTATAAAGGTCTAATTCCTCTTTTTTTAAAGAATTATCTTCTCTATTCATGATACCCAGAGATACAGCAGAGAGTTGGGGCTGCTCAGCCTGGAGAAGAGAAGGCTTTGCAATGATTTTATGGCGTCTTCCAGCACCAAAAAGGTGCTAAAGGAAGGCTGGGGAGAGACTTTTGCAGGAGCACGTAGGGATAGGACCCAGGGGGATGGCTTTAAGGTGAAAGAGGGTGTGTTTAGACTGGATATTAGGAAGAACTTCTTTACTGTGAGGGTGGTAAGCAACTTGAGCTGGTTGCTCAGAGATAATGTAGAGGTGTCCAAGGCCAGGTTGAACAGGACTCTGAGAAACCTGGTCTAGTGGAAGGTGTCCCTGCCCTTGGCAGGGGGGTTGGAACAAGATCTGTAAGGTCCTTCCCAAACCAGACCATTCTTTGATTTGCCACAACTTGAAATCCTTTTGTCACTCTAGTTGTATGAAAGACACCACTGCAGTTCCACTCATAATTGCCAATTATGCTGACATGACTGCAGGTTTGCTGAGTGGAATTCTGTGGTGTGTGTTCTGAAGGGCAGGGGAATCGAAAACTGAAGTTATTTTTTTCTGCTTTGATTTCAGTCGTGTCTTGAATTACAAAAATTCACAAGAGCAGGCAACATGAGGAGGTTGCACAGTCCACAAGAGAACTCTTCAGCTTTACATAACTAGTACTTTGAAGAGTAGAAAGTTATAATTCTGAGTTTGGATTTATGAGGTCAAGAGGCTTCTGGTGCTTGAAAAGGATAGAGTGATTCATTAGAGCATCAGAAAGCTACACAAGGTTTTTGTGAAAAGCAGGAAGTAGCTGAGGAGGGAACAAACTGTTTCTTGGGAAACCAGAGGCAGGTATTCATCACTTTCATACAAAGAACCTTGACTTCTTGCTCCTCTTCCCTTGCCCTGCAGTTCTATTCTTCTACTGGTCCACTGAAGCCATGACTTCTTCCCTCATATGTGACCTGACAGCCTCTTTTTAAACCAGCTGCTCTCTATTTTCTACATAAAAGCCATAAATGAGCATATTCTACTAGTCATTATCCAGCACATCAGGTTAAGGGCAGCCTATTACCTATTTATGGCTGATTTTCAAGACCACAAGGAAAACTCCAGGTACCAATAAGCAGACCCATGTCTTTCATTTTCCAGGTGTTCAAGATTGAATCAAAAGATTAATGATCTGGTTCTACTTAATATTGTGTGAACCTCTATTGGCAATTACCATGCTCAAGCAAGCCCTTTATTGCACGGGGTGTGCATGAATAGTTCTGCAGGCACTCTGCACAGAGCATCATTCCCTCTTTTGAATCCACACTTCCTCATGTCAAAATACATAAAACCATACCTCCATGAAAGCACTGGTGCAAGCACACAGAAAGAGTCAGGATCATACATTCACAAGACAATATTTGCCTGTGACTACAGACAACTGCACAAGAGAGTCACACTCACCTGCAGGTACACACCTGGCTGTGCATATTCTGATGCAAACATTTTCACACACAAGCCATGGTCAAAAGCAGTCATAGCTGCGCATGAAAACACCAAAAAAGCTACACTCTGCTCCTTTTATAAAGTCAGAAATAGTCACATCATAGGACTTGTACTGCCCAACTGAACCACACTTGAATTTCATCCCATTTCAGTTCATGCTTGAATTTCTCAGCACAGTAAATCCTATTCAAGGCCGTGAGACATGAGCAATGAAGACAACAATGTCAATGATATAAAATTAATAGTGCAAAATGGCAATAAAATGGGAAAATCCCAGCACTGCCCATAAAAGCATATTAGCCTGACCTGTATTTACTCTTCTTTTCTGGAAGAATTAGCTTGTTTCTCAAAGCTTATGGGAAACACTAACAGTAATGAAGCAGAAAAATGATGAATGTTAAAACTTTAGGGTGATCCGTAGATGGTTGTAAACTTGTCCCTCTTTGTTGCCCATGTACTTTTGATGAGCTTGCAAAGTTTTAAACCTCCTAAATTTTAGACAGGGCAGTTTTATTTCTTTCAAGCTACAGTGGAAATAATTTCCTTATCTATCATTTAGAATGGTTTAATACTTTCATTAATCCACACATCATAAAGCAGCGAGTGATTTCTGTACATATTCCAATCCCTCACTGTGCCTCCCAGCAAACAGAAAAGGGCTGGCTTTTGCTGATTTTGAAGTTAAACTTCAGGCCAGTATCTCCACAGTCCAGGCTAGTTGTGAAGGTAGCGGTTTAAAGGCAGAGAGAGCAGGTGTCACCCCTGCTCTGTCTTTCACAGAGAGATTGCTGGCCTTTGACAGCTACCAGGACTGCTGGCCTACCAGCAAGGAAGAATTGTCCTGTCAGCTTTGATGGAAGCCACATCAGACACTGGTTAGAGTAACAGTGGGCTTGTTAGCCGCAGGAACCCTCTTACCCACGCCTGTGCCCTTGGCTCTAGATGCAGTGTCCTCACAAGCAAAGTATGAAAAAACCATTTCAAAAACTCATTGCCAGAACTGAGGGGTGGGGACAAACAATTGAGATAGAGCTGCCTGAAAACACAGCTGATGTGGGCTTCCAGCAATTCAGCCCCAGCTGTAATCGGTGGTGTAGATAATAATTATGTTGCCAACTAACACTTCCTTTTATTAGGATGAGGGTTTTATTTTCCATCCAGTCATTCCATAAAACTCTACCTGAAAGGCAGGTTTTTAACAGAGCATTTTCTTGTCCTTAAAAAAAAAAAAAAAAAAAAAAAAGCTTTATCTTCACCAGGTATCAACTGAGCCATGAATCTCATGATTTCAAGAGCTGTTGATTTGCTCAACTTCTACTTTCTCTACTTTTTTTCATTTGTCAGACAGCAATTTTCCCATACTGTGGGCTTTGACAGCCCAAGAGCTGATCAATGATTTAATAGACAGAACCTTGTTATTAATGTCTTGCAATGGTATCAGTTTAAGCCTAGATCTATAGAGCATCAGGGCTTAAGCACTTACCACAGCACAAGTTATCAAGCATCCCCAGTAATGTCAATAGGATTTTGGCCAGCTCTCTTAATGTGCCCAGGAGCTGGCTCAACACTTCTCAGAAACATATGAAAATTCAATCTACCACTCTATGGATGAGCTGTAGCTGCCATGAGAAGGGCACAGCTCCCACGAAAAGTGTAAAGGAGAAATTCAGAGTTGGACTTGCATGCACCTGTTGGCGCCACAGGATAAAAGAGAGCACAAAAGCTGCAGGGAATTGTTCTCTCCCCAGCAGCAGATCTTACCCCCCACATCAGCCTCTACCTCAGGACAGACTTTCCTTTGTCACACTTTGCAGATGAATATCCAGTCTTGGCCTAAATTAAGACCTGACCTTGTCTGCCCTTATTGTGATTGGTATCAAGTCAAAATTAGGCCCTTAATTGTGGGATGTTGTTCCAAAAATGAGGTAGAACAGAGTCGATACCATTAATTTCAGCATATGAGCATGGGTAAAGTGGCGCAGGCAGCTCCCTGCATTCTTCACCTGCAGCTGTGTTCACTACTTTACTGTGTTTTGGCAGTGTCTCAATGGGAACAAGAAAAGGGGATGAGAAAAGTGGGATGAGGGACAAGGCTATTTCCCTTAAGGCCTCTGACAGCCCAGGCCATAACATCACACACACAGTGAATTGGAGGTCAGGCTTTTTAGACCACTTCTCTGAGCCTAAGTGCCAAAGAGCTGACCTTCCTACTCAGCCATTTCTCCACAGAGGCTCTCGGCTTGGGCACCTATTACCCTTCTAAGTACAACAAATTTCCCATGTCACAAGGTAAAAGAAACTCTCTTTAAACACATTTAGTAGTTTAGGTGGGTATTGCCACCCTGTACCTCCCACCGTTTCCAAAGAATTAAGATGTAGATACAGCAGCCTGTTCCCAAAAACATCAAGAAAAATATCCAAAACCAAACCAGAGTCTAAAGTCTAACTGGGGGCACATGGAATCTGTGATAAATGCTCATGAGTCATTTATGTTAAAGAATAAGCATCTTTTGAAACCACAAACCATCCCAAAGAGCCCTGTGAAGGGGTCCAGCCTGTTGGCCCATTTATTTGTCACATTTAGAAGTTCACTAATCTGAGTCCTCCATTATATTAGTTTGCGAGTATCTGATGCAAGAGAGGAGAACCAGCTCCATTCTGCCTGACTCCCAGAGCTTTGATGGAATTGCAAGCAAAGGTAAAAGGGGGCCACATACTTTCAATGTGCAATTGGAATACTTCTCCATTTCCCTTTCAAGTAAGTTCAAAGCATTTGTCAGTGGCAACCAATATTATTTCTTTTCCAAAAGGTCTACTCAGTGTGTCAGCTGCAGTATTAGTAAGACAAATCCATCCAGATAGATCATAAATACAATATTTTTGCCCAACATTATTCCCCTTCTGACAAATTTCTCATTTGTTATTTCAGTTCACTACAACACTTTCTTTTTCTTTTTTGAATATTGAACTAGAAAAATGTCTTATTTGTTTTTCATGAATAAGAGAGGTGTTTTTTTAATACTCATCCCTGGTATGATAATTTGGAGAAGGGCATAGAGATGAAAAATTGTTTCTTTCCTTAGAAGTACTGGAGGGAATAACTATCATTACAAAATGTTGGTAAAAAATTAGCTTTTCTACCTCCCACACTAATATTTAGGAAACCTTGGTGAAAGTCATAAACACGGAAGGTAAATTTTTTCAATTTAGCTTTTGCTGAAATGCTGCAGGGAGGAGAAAGATAAGGCCACATCCATTCTGTGAGGCACGTTGCCAGTTTAGCACTTGCCTATTGTTTGCTTTTCAAATGGTTCACCACACTCCCAAGGCTGTCCCAGGTCTCCCAGATGTCCCACCCCACATCCAGTGGCCCCACTCCACATGACCCCATAACCACTGATGGGCTTTTAACCCTCCATGTGGGGCAACCTCCTTGTGTTCTCATGAATTCAGAGCAACAGGAGCTCCTGGTACTGCAGTGCTCCACATACTGATTTATATTGGTTCACAAAAACAACAACCACAACAACTACAAAACAACAAAAAAAAAAAGCACAAAGAACCACCCCACCTCAAAACAACAAGAACATCAAAAAACCCCCCCACCAAACAAAAACAAGGCACAAACCACAGAGCAATTAATAACCTGCTTGTTCCAGGTTTGAAAGTGTTTCGGGATCTCAAAATGCCATTTAGTGAACTGAAACCTGAGGTAGCTGTGAAAGTGAGCACCAACACTGAGACCAGAATAATCATGCCAAACTCAAACTGCTTCTACAGTATTGCTGGGCATGGCAATGATCTTTCCACTTGGTGCAAAGCATGCATATCTTCCAGCACCATCTCGTGTCATGCAAATTTAATCTGCCACCAACTTGAACTGCTGACTAGCAATTAAGATTATCAGAGCATTTTGCAATAAAATGCTTTACCTGAAAATCCACCAAAATCTTTATCATCCTTACAGGATAGCTAGTCCATTTTGAAGTATTTTTTTCGTGTTTAAGAGTTTTCTAATCCTTCACCGAAGTGAAGGTAAAACCTTTCAAAGGTCTTTGTCAAATCATTTCTCTTCAGATTGCAATTCCATCTGTTTTATTTTGCTCTCCCTTACTGCTTCCACACTTCCCTCAACACGCAGATCCCCTCCTGGATAAAAAGTTTCCAAGCAATTTTTCAGCCTTGACAAATACAGTGGGTCTTTTTTCCCATAAAATTGAACAAGAATGTTTCACATGTCTTTAGAAATACAACAAATTATTTAATGGGGAAAAAAAGGCTTAGCAATTCATACTGTGATTTGGAAATTTTCTCCTAATTCTCCGGGCCAAAGCTGCATGAGTAAAAGGTTACTTCCCAGATATGTGTCTATAAATATATATATCAAATAACCACAGAGGCACATATGAACATGTATCTACATCTTCAGCAACACAGAGCAATACCTAGCCACTGGCTTTCACGTGTGATTAATTTCTGACATCAATACTGGTTTCTATAGGATCTGACAAATGTATCATAGCACTAATTATCACACTCCAAAGTGTGGCTGAATTTGGCAGCTTTCTTCCCTACCTGTCACCAAGCCAAGGATTTCTTTGTCTAGAGAGATGCTTCAGGCCAGTTCTCAGGTCTGGCTCGACCCACATCTATCGTGTTCTTGGGCAGGGGTTCACCCTACCTCTCCTGCTGGCTGGGCAGGAACGAAAGCAAACTGATTTCCCAAAAGGATGGCTGGGAAAATTCTTTGCTGACTGCCAAAGCAGTCTCTTCCTGAAAAAAAGAAATCTCCAGATACAGTTCTTCTTTTTGGGCCTCCAAGCAATGCAGAGGATAGACAAGCCTTTCCAGGAATTATCCCTAAGAGTCTATTTTAGGTAACTAAAAGAAAGAACTGCCTGGACAGATTTGCCCCATAGATGAAAATCTATTTCCTGAGCACAGGGAAGTGCCCAGGGCTGAAGACCTTCAGTCTTAGCCCAGCAAATGTATGAAAATAAGTGAAAAGCACCCCTGCTGGTGCCAGAGATCTTCAATTCAGCTATTGCTTCTATCTCCAGCAGCGTAGCCTGACAGAACAACTTTCTCCTACCCACCCTTGTCCTCTTTTGGTGCACATTTCCCTTCAGCACATGCATAACAGAAAATCCATGAGTAGCTAAGCAGTTGCTTTTGATCACTAAAGTCAGATGAGACGAATCCCACCCAGAGTGAGTAAACAATTTGTCGAGGAGGAAGAGCTGAGGCTCAGCAGGCACCTGCATCCAGCCCTCCCCTCTCTCAGTGCCTCACCTACTTCCCTGTGCCACCCCCCCTTTGGTTTATCACCTCAAGCTGTGAGGGATCACCCTGCCAGCCCTGAGCACTCCCCAGGTCTGCTCCTTCCAGCAGTCACAGCAGGGCCATTCCCCAGGGTCACCCACACTCCCTTTATTCCCACACTGCTCTCTCTGCTCTGCCAGCTGTGTGCATCTCCACACAGGAGCAAGCCTTGACAACTGCTTTTCACCTAGCAATTGTCATAGGTTTTACCCCAATCTTACATGTGAAACTAATGAAGGTTCAAATCTATTTAGAATGGAAAACAGAAATCTATATTAACTCTCATTTGGCTCAGGCACTTGGAAATGTGTAACTACATGATGCATATTTAGACATAGTTTATAGCATCAAGGTATGTCCATTTAACATGATAAAGTGGCAATCCAGCAGTAGTGTTGAGATTAGAAACTGGCAAAAGTGAAGCAGAGATTGATTTAAAAGGGTTTTTCATTGAACCACAACCTCACCACATGGCATTTGCTTCTGTGCTGTCTTTTCAAGTAGCTTTTGCTCATGCATCACTTCTGCTCCAATGTATCTTCTCTTAAGTGACAGGTGTGTACAACCTATATTGCAATTGCTGAAAGACTGCACAAAATATATAATTCTGGTTTGGAGATTAGCCACAGTTCTATTTATGGTCTGTCCACAGGCACAGAAAATATTGAATAGTGTTAATAAGAGTGGTAGGCTGGAAGGATAGTTAGAGCATCACAGGAGAGCTAAAAAACATTCCTGAAGACTTTAAAGTATCTGGTGGTTGTAAGGACAAGGTTTTCACATGATAAACTAGAAAAACTGTATAATACTGATTTCAAGTTAAACACATGACATTGGTTTAACTTGCTTGATTTTTATAATAAAATAAGCTGAATGATCATTGCTTCTTTGGAAATCTTAGTTAAGACCTTAAGTCAAAGAATTTTTGGCATCCTCTGAAATGTTAACAATATATATCAGCCCAATCTGGTGGGCAAAACTCTGTTTGATGGAAGCAATGGAATGAAATGATTCCCTAATGGTCTGGTCCTGGAAAGAGAAAGCGCTTTATATCATCTGAGTCTAAAGAAAGAAATAGATAAAACAACACCTTGTATAAAGAAAGAATTAAAAGGAAACCATTCAAGAGGTAGGGAATAATCACTTTCAAAACAAGGAAAATGGTATCTTCAATAAAACCAGATTAGCATCTGATATGTTGAGTTTTACATAGTGTGACTGAATTACTTGATAATACAGCAATTACACACTTCCAGTTAAAAACAAATCAGCAATTACAAGTCTGCTGTAATTAAATTCCTACAATAGACTTGGTGTGAAAAGGAGGAAAATTAATCAAAAGATAAAAGAAGTGGCATAATTTAATAGAGAAAAAAAATCTACAGTAGGAAAATCAATCAGAAAAAAGGACAAAATTATGATTTTCATAAATTACACTGTGACCTTTCAGAGAACTGCAAGATAAAAGAGACAGAAAGTGATGTCATTGTCACTTAGGCAAAATGATTTCTAACATCATTTCAAAGAGCTACGCAGCCTCTTTATGACAGTTAAACAAAAGAACACTCAAAAGTCATGTACATCTGAAAGACTGATTTCTCCTTAAGGCAGAATGGCTTCCAAAGGCACAAAAATTGTGTACAGCAGTTTGGAAGAAGGATATCTGAGATTCTGATGGTCTGTAAGGCTTTTCCCTGTAAACTCCACTCATTACCTTTCTGGAATTATCCAAGTTTCCTCCATTCTTACATTCCAAAAAAACCTGAGGAGGCATAGATGACCTGCTATGGTTCATGCCTTGTGAGTCTGTGTGTCTCTGTGTCACTTCTGGTACATGATATTTCAAAGGCAATCCACCAAGTTTGTTAAATACAACATCACCAGAATGGACTGGGGAGAGACTCTGAAGGGCAAAAGTGAGAAAACTCATAGATTAAGATGGTTTAATAGGCAAAACAAAGCAAAATAAGGAATTCAATCCCTACTTCCCACCAGCAGGCCAGTGCTCAGCCGTCCCAGCACAGCAGGGCTCTATGGCACATGGTGGTTACTTGGGAAGACAAATGCCATAATTCTAAACTTTTCTCCCTCTCTTTATATTCTGAGCATGATGTCACGTGTTGTGGGACATCCCTTTGGTGCCTTGCAGTCTGTTGTCCCAGCTATCCCTCCCAGCTCTCCTTGCTGGTGGAGGATGTGAGGAGCAGAGGAGTCTGGGGTGCCTGTGCAAGCCCTGCTCAGCAGAACAAAACCATCCCTTTGTTATCAACACTCTTTTGGTCACAATCCAAAACATTGCTCCATGCAAGCTACCCTACAGAAACTGAATTTACCCCAGCCAAAAGCAGAGAATAACTGCGCTTTCTGAAGGAAGTAAGCTGAGAGGAAGAAAAAATTAACATTTCATTTTTACACACTGACTGTAGCTGCTCCCAGTACGCCAGGCAAGACCAGGCAGGCTGAAAGTTCCCCCATTGCACTCCCTGTGTCACTGCAGCTCTGCAGGTTTTGAGTCACCTCCTCCCAAGGCAGAGGGTAATTCAGTCTCCACATCCAACTCCCAGCCTCTGGCTGAGCATTTCAATAGAGCTTACTTTCAGCTGTAAGGTCAGGTTCCAAGATGTGGTGATTAAGAGTAGGAGTCGCACCTGAGATGTCACCCAGGAGCTCTCAGAGGGTAAAAAGCGCACGGAGCCTCTCAGGTATTCCCAGCCCAGGGCAGGTTCAATACCAGTCCCCAACAGTGAAGGGTGCCCCTGCTCATTACAGACCTCGAGAGCCAAGCTGTCCATCAAGCAGGGAAAATATTGAGCAGGAGAGAAGGAGAAAGATGAACTCTCCGTCAGAGTCAGTATGGGAGGAGAGGAGTAGCTGTCAACAAAGCTCCTGGGGAACCAAACTGCTTAATGGAACAACTGCCCGTGCCAAATAGGAAACCAGGCCTTGCAGCTGACACAGGATTCAGCTGCATTGAACATGAAAAATACCATTAGTGCTTGCATTGAAGTGAATAATTATATAGCTGCTCTTCTGAGGGACACAAGGGATCCTCAGGCTGCACGTCTGACTCCAAGCTCGGATCTTCGCTTGGTGCCAGAACGATTATTTTTGTGTTCCAGGCTGTAATTCCTCTTGATTACACAGAGCTTCTTTCCAATCAGCTTGAAAACAAACTGATGACCTTTTGATTGTGCTAAGAATATATTTTGACACATTTTGTGCAGAAATCTTCAGCTGGAAATCAGGGAGAAATCTAAATTTTACAACTTTTATAATAGAATACTATTATATACTACTAATACAAAGAAAAAAAGCATGTTTATTCCAGTGGCAGATGATTTTTTTATCAACCATGTGCTGCTGAACACATACTTGCTTTGATCTTTTTCTTTTGTGCCACAAATATTAACAATATTGTAAAAAAAGAAAAAAAAAGGAAATAAGGAAATATTAATAATTTATCAGAGATGAGCTGAATATTTTCCCCCTCCTTTGTGTATAAGCAGCTTGGCAACAAAGATAACTTCAGGATCAATCTTACCCTTATTTTCTATTATGTACTTCCTGTTGTTCCCAAACAAGATTAATTTTGTTTTATTCAAGTCACCAAACAGTCTTCACAAAAATAGGATTCTGGATGTTTTTCTCTCTCTCTCGCTCCCTTCTTCTCTCCCTCACATTTTATTTTATTTTATTTTATTTTATTTTATTTTATTTTATTTTAATCTGTGTTAATAAAACTACAGTGACTAGTAAAATTCAATTCAGAATTATTTCCACCCGGAAAGGTTTAGACACTTTTCCCCCGCCTCTTTTCACAATGGAGTTATTTCTTACTCCAAACAGTTAGAAAGTAGATCTTTTATGCAAGAGTTTTGTAAAGCAAACATACTGGAAGGACCTAAAGAAAGAAAAGCTTCATATTTCTGGCATAAATCATCTCAGCAAAATAGACACTAATGGATATTCTTGAGCAAATTTCCTTCTGTTTTATTCATTCATGGACTTAATTCACAATGAACAAGACATCATGAGCAATTTCTGTACTTTTTGCAGATTTTTTTTCTCTTAGAGAATGTTAAAGATTTTTTTTTATGTTAAAGGCATCTTGCAGAGGTGTAAAACATATTGATATAGAAAATGGGAATTTTTATTTACCATAAAATTGTACATCACATTGATGAGTGATAACACTCATCATGCAACTGAACAGGGGGAGAAGGTTGGGATTTTGTTTAATTTGAGGATTTTTTAAACTCTTTTGATGTTCAGCATATTTTCTCACTTCGTTCATGGCTGACTACAAAACTAGGATAATATCTTTCACTTATTGGTGACCTTCTGAATTTTAAAGTTGTATGGATTTTCATATTTGCAATTTTAGTTTCACTGTTATTTTAGTTTCCTGTTCTTATTCCCGAGTTTATTGCTGCTCCACTGAACTTAGCACTGTCTACAGCATAGAAAAATGCTAGAAAAAAAACTTTTCATTTAAATAGCCATCATTTGAATATTATACCTAAGCTATGGCAATGTAAGAGTAGCTCCAAAACATTTACAGGGAGAAGGCAGAACTGGTTTGAACTGTTCCAGCAAAAGTACAGCTGGTACTGGGTTTATCTGAAGACAAATCATTATCTCTGTCGCACAAAAGAGTATATTACAACCATGGGCAAAAAACTTTAGAGAAAAGAGATATGGCCACAATGATTAAGACATTGCAGTCAAGGTAGTTAATGACTCCATGGGAGCACCTCCAAAACCATGGATATTGACCCTACAGGTCACTGATTTTCCAGTGAGATTACTCATAGTCCAAAATTCCAGATGAAGTATTGACAAAATAATTTCTTATTCTTTCACTGTCATTTCTTATTCCCACCGTGGAGCTGCAGTCAGGAGTTACCCTGTATCCAAAGGCATATTAAGCATCAAGAGGAAGCAGTCTCTGACCTGGACTGGGTATAGCTGTTTCGGGAGCAACCAGGAATAAATCTGACTAGGAATTTAGTGCTGAGCAGAATCAGCCTGACAGAGGAGCTTCCCTGGACAAAATGCCTACTCAGCATGAGGGACTGTCAGGAACAAGTTCATTTCATTGAAACTTTGGTGAAAACAAAAAAATCAAAAGGCTATTGAAGCATTTGATTCTGAGGCAGTCAAAATGTTTTGTATGAGTAAGACAAATTGCTTTTTTTTGAATGCTATATAATAAAGGCAAATTACATTTCCCATCAAATAAAAAAACCCCAACACTTGGAGGAATGCTTCCATTTCACAAAAAATACAGTTTGTGCTTCTCTTCAGTGCAGAAAGGAACCACATTTTAACTCTCTGGCTGCCCTACTAAGTGGACTCTCCTCATTTGTTTGGCTGTAATGTAATAGAAATTAATCTGGAGGTCTGACAAGGCAAAGTCCCATAAGCCCTTCCTCTCCAAGTCCCAAAGGTGATCTGGAAAATGAAGGAGTCCAGGTTTTACTGCAACAACTGCAGGTAGTTTCTGATTCCACCCAAACCAGAAATACTGGCAAAAGACTTCCCCATTGTTTTGGGGTATTTTATCTTTTAAGTCCACAGAAGTGCAGAGAAGTAGAGAAAAAGGACAGAAGAGATTTACTGCAGCTTTGAACAGACATGCACAGCTCACATCTTCAGGTGATAGAAAGACAGAGGGGGAGTAAACCTCTCCAAAAATGTATATGCAGCCTGCACTATCTACAAAAGGGCTTTGATTCATATCCAGACATCAGGATTTTATCTTCTCTTTGCTAAAAGGACAGGACAGATACTTCAATGAGGTCATTTATAAGAAATCATTACTCCCAGGAAGTCTAAGAAGTATCACTGCTAACACATTAAAAAGCCCTGGAAAAATTACAAATGTTGAAATTATTCTACTGTCAACTTCATCAGAATTCAATGCAAAGCCATCTTAAGAGTGTTGAGAGTAGAAATGCATGCTGAGTGTAGATCTGACATAGGTTTCTGTTTATTTTGGTATTACAGGGAAAGTATTCTCTTTGTTAATGGGGAAAATAACCTATTTTTTACTTCAGTCAAGGAAATTTCTTTTTATTTCCAAAAAAAAAGAAAATCTAGAAAGAGAATCACGTAATCAGGTAGGACTGTCGGCAACATATGGCTTTAAGCAGGAAAAGGGAGGTTATTTCTGAACTTGTGAAGATGGGAGGATGTCTTTTATCAAGATAAAATACAAAACTTGTTTTGAAAACCTTACAATATTTCATCTGGGTTCAAACAAAAGCTGCTGACGACAGACACAAAGAATTTACATCTTCAGAGCTAGGTGTGGGAACTGCAAAGTGAGCAACAGAGCTCTTGGCTCTGAGTAATTCAACATAACCCCTTCCTCTCCAAGGACTCACCCGAGAGTCCTTCCTAGTTACAGCAGGCTTCAGAAAAGAGCCTTCCTTTCTCTGCACATTTTTCAATGCTTTTTGGACAAACACTCTTGTTTAGAGCTTTTCTGACAGAAGTGGGGAGAGAGCCAAGCTGCTCACTAGGACTGGGAGGTATTCCCTTGTGATGCTGTTGTGTGCTCCTGTGTTTCTCAAATCCAGTGGTTGTTCTGATGTTTCATGAGGGATTTTAAGAACTTCATTCCGGTTTAAAAATGGGCCTTAAAAATTCAGATGGTTCAGAAAGGTGTTCAAAATGCTGTTTACCTATCCAAGTCAATCCCAGATTCCAAATACTCAGATCATATCCAGAGAAATTATTACCAGACCCTGCAATATCCATCTTAAGAAAATTATCTGGCATTTTGTTCTGATGAACTCTGTGAATGTTTTATACCAAGCATAGAAAGCAAAATACAAATAGTCACCTGAGACAGGTCCACTGGTATGAGTCTGGTATCTAAATAACACAGCAGAAAAGCATACTGGATAAAAAATGTTTTGAATATTTCAGAAACACTTGTAAAGCTGCTCAGGAGGTGAAGATTTATAAGCACATTGACTGCAAGTGAACTTTTCTGCAGACAAATGATGAGCTCACCTTCTCCACAGGCTTTCAGCATTTGCATTAGGATACAGGAGCAGACTATTAAATTTGCAGCTGTAACCACTCCTGGAAATGATTCTATGACAAATCTTAGAGAACTCATAGAAATACTTCATTAACTTATAGTGAAAGATACCAAAGTGAAATTTTGGGCAATGTAGTGGTTAAAAACACCAGTGAATACAGCTCTCACCCCTATCCCTGAGTCTACCAGCATCACACTTTGCCAAGGATGCTCCTGGCCAAGCTCCCCAAGGTTTTGAGCATAGGCCCAAACAAAATACACTTTTTTTTTTCTTTTTTTTTTCCCTCAAGCACAGACATATTTGACCAGTGCTCTTATTTTATACTCTTTTCCAGTATATGCGCCTGGTTCATTTACTGCAGTCTTCTGCACCAGGCAGCTGTCTATCAACCCACAGCCAGAGCTGGCACAGCACAGAGAACACATGAGTTATTGCAACAGACTTCCAAATGCATCCCAGTGAGCACTGGGATCTTCCTTTACAATAAAAAAAGGGGTCATTCCTGTAATAAAACATCTTAGTTATGGAGTCAGACCCCCAAATGAACTTGCGCGCAACATGGGATTATTATAACAGGGAGGATCACATCAGCCTTCTACTTTGGCTGCCTTTGGTGAAAGTGTTTCAGTGGGAACAAATTTAAACATTGAACATTCCCCAGACTCTTATGCATCTGTAGGAATAATTTATTTCCTTTCTCTCCATTTCTCTTGCTCCCTCATTCTGGTGTGCTGGCTCCCACCAAACAATTTCACCTGGCATTTGCTTGCAGAGTGTAGCCTGCCATGGCCATGTCAGAGATTTTCAGTTGAAATACATTTTATTTATTCTTTCTTTTCCTAAGAGCATTAAAACTGAAATAGGGGTCAAAGTTAAGGCCTTCTAACCAGGTTTTGAGAAATGTTTCAGTGGGGGTGGGGCTTTGGCTTGTGCTCTTAAGGAAAGAAAGGTTCCATTGTAGCTCTTTTTTTGGGCAGTACCAAGAAATCAAATCCCCTGAGCCTCTCCCTCCAGCTCAGGGGAGCTAAGGACATATCTTCCTAGTTTTACCAGTGTGACATTTGCACTCTCATTTATAAAAACACATCTCCTACATTTCGTTTGGGTTACCTGAGGGGTTTTTCCTCTGTTTATTATAATTATTTAAGTTCCTAGAGAGAGCCTAAAGCAGCAAAAATCAAAGGAGGAAAATGAAATAAACCAAATCTTTCAACTTTCACAGTGCTCCTGCATTTGGCAATAATTATCATAAAGTGACAAAGAAAAACAAATATTTCCTTTTAAGAGTTGGCACTAACCAATGGAAAATTTTCAATAAAGAATAAATGCTTATTCCAAACCAACCCAGATTGTATGGCAGAGCCAAATTTTACATATTCCCTCCATCCCTTTTTATTTCAGTTACCATTAACATGAAAATAATGGCTGTTTCTCAGGGAGCTACTAATGCCTACTACAAACTCTTGAGAAACATACCATTTAAAGGCAATTTTCCTGATATGGCATATAGATATTTCCCCCTTTTCTTTTTAAATGTTTTATAAATGGAGAGATTTTATTGAAAGAGGAGCTCTGTTCTCCAGGAGCGTTTTGGATCCTGCTGTTTATGTTTAACCTGGAGTCATGATAATCCCCTTCATTTTTCTTTAATTTGTCATTTCATCTTTTCTATTTTAATAAACTCAGAGTAGCACACAGCGTGCTCTGTGGTAACATCTGACTTAATGCAATAAGCAATTATAAACCTCCCAGTGGCTTGCAGCTAAACTCTTCCATATTCAGTGAGCAGCAGCCCCAGCCTGGCGTGCGATGCTCCGAGCTCGGGCTGAGGCAGGGGCTGGCAGAGCTGCACACGCCAAAATGCTCCTTCTAATCATGTGTGTCACGGGTCCCTGCTGCTATTAGCATAGAAAAGGTGGCTGCTGAGGCAGGAACCACACAGAAAATGAGACCAGGGAGAGCAAGGGGTTGCCAAGACACTCAATAATTCTCCGCAGCAGCAGGATGAGGTTTGCTTTGCCTGTGAAGGAATGTTGTATGATCAGATGATTCAGTCCACTCTGAGTTCTTGTTCCTACTGCCATACCCACATATAGGGTGTTTTCAGACTCCTCACAGCACTCAGGTATAACCAAAACCCCGGGGTGCCCTCCCAGCACTGTCCCCTCTCCTTACACAGCCCAGCAGCATCACTTGCTCCCAATTCTGCAGTGAGCTCCTTGTGCAGGGACAGCCACTAGGGAGCTCTTTTTGCAACCTGCCCAAGCTTTTCTGCCAAAATCTGGGGAATGGCAATAACACAAACACAGGAAGCCACCCCAAGCCATACATGTTGTTTCTGAGGTGCTGTGCATGCAACAGTGTGGTAAGAACATCGTTACCAGGCTTACAAGACCAAGCAGCTATTCTTTTTACTGCAGCAGCCAGTAGAAGAAAAGAAATACATTACTCAGTGAAGGGTGTTAATATAGCCAGAAAGCCTATAAATAGGAGAAAAGTGCAATCAGCTTGTTTTCTTGGGCAAGTTGAGCTAAGCAGGAAGGCACATTTCAGAGCACCCAGAAAGACTGGCTGGGAAGCTCAGGAGATTTCTGTTAGGGGCTGTCTAGACTGTGAGAAATTCCTGTGATTTCACAATGAAAATTTTATTTACAGAAACTCTCTTTGTTACTCTATTTGTGTGAGCTTCAAATGTAAAAGTCTTTTTCTTTCTTTTGTGCTTGGTTCTTTCCACAAAATGTATGCTGAGATTAGGTTCTCAAATGCTCTGAGCACAAGTTATTCAGACAATACTTTAGTTCTGGGTTGTTGGCAGTCTTTGAAGGGAGACTTGTGCCTGTCAGAGCTTAGAGTTGGGTTCAGTTGCTGGGTCTTTTTAATCACTGCAGTTTCTATGCTATCCAACAGGCACTCTTCCAGTCTAGATGAAAATGCAAATAATACAAAGCAGCTTCTCACTACAGGCTTTAAAGCAGAAGGGAAGTAAACATGTTTCAAAAATGTCACTGGAATCTCAGTAGCTTGCGGTATGCAAGTATTAAATTTGACCAAATGTCTGAAGTTAATCAGAATGCTTGCTGTGATGCTGGTAGTTATGCCCTGATGT
This sequence comes from Geospiza fortis, assembly GCF_000277835.1. Taxonomy (NCBI): domain Eukaryota; kingdom Metazoa; phylum Chordata; class Aves; order Passeriformes; family Thraupidae; genus Geospiza; species Geospiza fortis. The sequence continues at coordinate 2,573,341 of NW_005054300.1, read as the reverse complement.
CCCCATGACCATTGTACTGCACCTCTTATTAAAATAACTTTTCTGACAATGAGGGCTATGCAATCCTGATCTTCAAGTGCCAAGTTATGTGGTATTTAGATATCAGAGAAAGAAAACCCTTTCTGTTAACACACAGAAAATGGACTTGTGTAGACAGAAAGCTATTTAGCAGTAAAAAAAGCAAAACAAAGCAGCCCCACAAACACTGCCCCTTCCCTGGGTTTTCTCCTGTGAACAATAAAAAATGGCAGGTTTTGTGTTTTATACAGGGAGTGGGGAGGGAATAAATGTTGTGCTGTTGTCAGAGTGAAAGACTGAATACCAGTGAAAAATTCTGACATTACACCCCCCAATTAATGAATAAAAATAACATTGTAACACTTATAAAACACTCATAACAATGAACCAAAGGGTGCTTCTGTTTAGTGTGACTTGTATGAGAACATTAAAAGCAACAGTGTTTATTTAGAGCAGAGATGGCTGAGAAATTGCAAGCAGAAATAGGAAATGCATTTCTGCAAAGCTCAGACAAACCCTCTCCTCACCATGGCTAAGGTTCCTCTGCCCAAAGAATTTCTCCTCAGGGACATTGGTCATCGGTTCCTGTCGACCTGGATATTGTGTAATGGTTATTTTCATGCTCTACCTGTGTGAAATTAGTTTGTTCTCATCCACCTCAGCTGACACTTGGGCATCTCAGCACAACTCTATTCAGAGTTGGCTGAATAGAGAATGATACCTCACTCTTTCTAAAGAGCTTACTGCCCCATGCTATGGGAAAAATGTTTTCTCCTTCATGTTCTGTCTCCCTCTGCTGATGCTCTTAAATGAAAGACTTGATCTCAGAAGGACAGAAATTACTAACTAGTAGAAACAAATATTTCTCAGAAATTACTAACTAGAAGAAACAAACATATCAAAATATTCTGCTCAGCCATGTTGCGCAAAGTTCTGGGTTTAACCAGAGAGAGAACATGAAAATCCCGGGTTAGAAAAAATAGGTATGTGGCTAAATTACTTGCAAATGGGCTGTGAAGCATATAAAATTAGTGCAGTTGTATTGGAAAAATATTTACAAAAATTGCCTAGAGTCAGGGTCTGGTGAGAGCTGACAAAGAAAACAGTTGCTGCCTCAATAGGCCTGGAGGCCAGAAAGAGGGCAAGATGAAAGAATGCAGCTGTATTTGGTCTCTGAAATAAATTAGGAGAAGGGGAAGCAAGGCATTATATGAGCTCTTGCTCATGTGACCCTTATTTCAGTGGAAATTAAATATGCAATGAATGTTTTATGCATGAAGAGAGAAAGTGTTGAAAATGCCTTTTTGGAAATCCACAGTCTACTTTGGGTATCCTCACATCTAGGGAGAAGTGAGACTGAAAGCACCAAAGAGAGGGCAGCCGGACTGAGTTCAGACTGGAAAAATGCTCCAATTTGCTTGATTTTTCAAAGTGTATAAAAAGTCAGGAGAGATGAACACTCCGATAATGCAGACTAGGCTGTCTTTTTCCTTTTCCCCACCTGCTTTTCAACTCTAAATTTTCTTCCCATCTGAGCTGCCTCTCTCCTTCTTTCTCACGCTTTGCCCAGAGCAGTCAATATCCGAGCATTTTCTCTCCACGTCTTTCCCTTTCTTCTCTCACAGTAAACTAAAAGGAAACACCAATTCCTTCACTTACAGCACAAATCACTTGTACAAAACACCCCTGAGGTCCCAGATCACAAAAGGACAAAACATACATATTGTATGTAGCAAAAACAAGAAAATATTTGAATGTTTGGGGCTTCCAGGTGAAGAGCAGCAGTTGCTGATAAATTCACTGGTTAAAGTTCTTATATGTTGTTGATTTTTCTGCATAATTCTCTGTTGCCTCATGGTTGGGCTTTTAGACATTTATTGGAAGCAAGTAGAATCTCATCACAAGCAGGGGTTAAGATGGCTCTGCAGGCAAGCTCTGGTTTCCCTCCCCTCCTAAATTATATCAGGGGAATTCACTTCTTTTCTTGGCTGTAAACTCAGCAGGATAAAGATCAGTATCGTATTCACCACAGGTTTGAAACAAATCTGGACTGCAAGAACAAAAATAAAGGAAAATAGAAATACTAAGGCAGATAACAGTGATACAATGAGACAAGAGCTCGTTCCTCTGTGAAGTTTCAGTCCAGGACAACAACTTGGACAGGAAATGTCTGTCACCAGCCACCAGCACTTCAAATTTTACAGGCCGAGATAAAATAATTCCTTTGTGATGCAAATGCCTCTTAAAGAGAGATAGGGCAGCTGATATATTAATGCCAGTAGGGGAAATTAATCAGACAAGTTTATTGAGACCAGAGTTTCATCCTGCATTTCCATCTTGACTGATCAGCACAGTGCAGCTTAAGCCTGTGAGTAACATCACACTCTGGATCTTAACATAAGCTTCTTAAATGTATAGTTCTCTAAAATAAATATTTTTAAAAAAAGTCAAAAATCACTGGAAGAGCCTTTTCTTGTCTTACATATCAATAACAAAATTTTGTTGGATTAATTCTATGGTCTGTACAGCTGCTGGGGTACAGGAAGTCTTTATCAAACCAATAAATGTTTAGTATCAGTTCTATGCCTTAAATAATAGAAAACAGCTATATAGACTTTCTTTTCTTAACAGCTTTCTGACCTTCTGACTGCAATTCCCACTCTGAGTGACTGCAGTCCAGGAAAATCATGTATTCTGAAGAGCCTGGTGGCAGCAGAGAATCTCATCAATTTTAATCCCTGAAAGGTTCACGGAGTTTGAGCCTGGCAACAAAACATTGCAGAACATGGCTGAGCAAAACAGATCTGCTCCCTCCTGACTCCAGTAACAGAGATCAGCATCCCCTGCCCCACATGGCCTTTGCCTCTGGAGTCTGGAAGAGGAGCAGGAGAACAATTTGGCTGAATGCAGAGATGCCTTGTGTAAAGGTAAGTACCAAATATGACACACCGAGTGGCAGCTCCCAGGGTGGAAGGGACAAAGGTCTGCTCCTTTCAAATGAAGGAGTAGCAGTAGAAAAGCTGAACTTCTGAATCTATTCCATCTCTGGGGAGAAAAGAGTAAGGCAGGGCCTGATGCTTTTTTCCCTGTTTTATCCATGCAGTTTTGCTGTAGGAGCCATGATGAAATGCGAACCTAGTTCTTCCCCAGCTCCTCAGCATTCTGAGACAAAACAGGGTCCAGACCTGCCACTCTCCAACTGAAATGGAGTTGTGGGAATGAATTGCTATCGATAATAAACCAAAGTTTGGTTCCAGTCCTGCAATCTCAAATCCTTCTTGTTCACAAGCTTTGTCCTGGGGTCTGAGGACCCCACTGAGGACCTGAACAGCCTCTTGAATCCTTGCTAATAGTATGACAACATTTCACTTTTGCATGTTCCTTAATCTCATTTTCCACACCCAAAAATATGTGAATTCGTTTAATAAAACACTATATTTAAGTAAAAGGCCAAATGTTCCCACAAGGAAGACAGAATAATGAGCAACATATAATTCCATGCTAAAATTCTACATCTCTATAAATATATTACATACATACTTCTCCAGAGCTTATTGAAGACATTTGCCTGCGCAGGGAAAACAGATTTTACTTTGCTACTCTGACCCACAGCATTTAACACTGTTTAAAAGAAAAGCAAATATTGATGGCCTTTTCCAGGAGAAACGTGGCATGTTGGTCCAGGCACGCTGATGCTCAGCACAGCATGAACAACAGGGACGGACCTGGGTGCATGTGCCTGCTGCCTTAAAAATTCTTGCACAGGCTAAAAGGCTGCCTTGCTGTGCTGGTGTCCACTGAAAGCAAGGCTGTTTACTCCAGGTTCTTGCTGCAGAAGCACCTACACTGCTGCAGCAGCTCTCTGTTTACTCCTCACCCTGTTTGCACATCACTGGAGACATCAGCATTGTCCTGAGCTGGCAGTTCTTTAAAAGCCTGTGGAAGCAGCTGCGAGTAGAGGTATTGATTAAGAGAGACACTAAGTCCTCATCCATATCTTACAAGTAAATAGGGAAAAAAGCATTGCTAAATCTGTAGTCTAATTATAGCTGGAAACAAGTAAGGGCAAATGGCTATGTGGAGAATTATTAAGCTGTGAGGAACAATAGGAGCAAGCAGGAGGAAGCCATAGATAACTGAATGGGTAATAGCCCTTCAGCAGGCTGTGGGGAACACAGTAAAGTTGAGATATTTGCTCCTACAGTAACAGAAATTCAGATTTGATTTATTTTGTGGCCCACAGGTCTGTTCTCTTTACCCAGATCACACTAGGTGGGTATAATTCAGTACTCCTGCATCCTTCCTTTGAACAGCATGGTGTGAACATAACTAGCAGAACATAGTTTTGGTGGATATACATTCTTCCTACTCTTCTTTAGAGAAGGGTCTCACCTCAACTGATGAGGTTGTGTATATATGACAAACATGTTCATGTCAAAGGTCAGGGGCTGAAAATTTGTCCTGTGTTCTCTCCCCAGGTATTCCACTGACTGAACTCTAGAAAGTATATTTTAAATTATAACCCTCCTTTTTTATTTCCTACAGATACAGTCCTTCTTCCACAAGAAATCTCCTTTGGACAGGAGTTCAGTGGTGGATGTAATACATCAGATGGGAAGCTTGATGTATATCAGCAGCAGACCTAAGAGGCTGAGACTGTGGAGCCATCAGGAAGGAACATAATGTGAAATTGCTTGAACATGCTGTTCTTCTGCTTGCTGGAAAAGCTCTGTTCTTGTGACACTTCAGGGGATTAAGCTGATGAGTGTGCTATGCAACCAGGAACTAATGCTGCTTAAAAGAGCCTTTCTGAAACTTTTTTCCCTTGTTTTTTTTTTTTTCCTCCCCAGACTGGTGACCTCTCATCCAAAGTTCAAGCTCTTGTTGTCTCTCTAAATGGAATGTGAAAACACAAATAGCACATGTATCAGCTTCATTGTGTCTGTAGGGAATGGGAGAAGTGATGAGGGGGAAGCTCCTTGTTTTTAGGCTGAAATACAGCTGCTGACAAATCTCTCTTACTGCCTGTTTGTCATTATCCTTGGAGACTGGCATCCTGGCTCAGCACAGCAGGAGCACTGGTGTGGGTCTCAGACCCAGAGCTCCTCTTCCTTGGTGGCCTTGTGTGGGTCATGTCTCCTGTGTCAGGACTGCTCAGAGCTATCTTCCCCCAGCCCTCAGTTAAGCAAACGCAGCCCTTGGAGAACAGTGCTCTCACTCATTTTCTTCAGATGACTAAACTGCTGTCCTCAGATGAACATTCCCAGGATATCAGCTGATAATACAGCTTTTGATTTGGTCACCCACATAAAATTGTTCAATTGAAGGCTGGATTTTCACCACAGCCACAAGAGACAGAGCTCAGCCTTATCTGCTCTGCTGTGTAACCAGGGAGCACAGTTGCTTTTAAAACTTGTAGCACTGAACTTTCATGAGCTTGTAAAACAAAAACTTCGTGTTCTGGAACAACTGCTTCTCATGCAGAAGAAAAGATCCCCACTCTTTCAAATGTGCTGCATAGAGCATTTGGTCTAGCTATCGTTCTACAGAAGAAGGAGCACTGAATTAGTTAAAGAGAGACACTTCCTAACCTGGCTCAAAAGAATGAAAATAACCATTGACTGGAGATCTGAATGCTTTATTCTGGAGGGAAGAGCAGGGACCTAGTCATTCACTTTTAAAACAGTGAAAGTTAGGAATTACTTCCTTTGGCAATTGTTCTAAGGAAGGCAGTAGATACTGCAAAGTGACAAATACATTGGCATAAACAGTGAGAAATTATGTTAGTGGATAATTTTTATCACTAGTAAATGTAATCTTACTCCACATAGAAAGCAAGATCAGCCCATTTGAAATGCCAATGTTGCTTGAGCTAACCTGTTTACTCATTTTCAGAGCTTGAAGTCAGTGAAGTAGTTAATAAAGTTGCTAGATCTGTTGCACTGGATTGAGGACAGTTGACATCTCCCTTAGAACTATTGATCCTGGGTTTTTGGCAGCAGCTGGAAGGCTTGCCGCACCACCTCCCTGGCTAAACACTGAGGATCTCATCTGTAGAAGATGCCAGCCTGCCTGGGGACAACTTGTTCATAGATTTTGAGTGTGAGAGGACAGCCACACAGCAAGAGCAGTGGCTTGCTTGAGCTCTGACAGTTGTTCTGATGACTTTCCAGCTTGGATACTCTGATTCCTGTCATGCACAGGGAGAAGACACTTGTGAGCCTCAGGTCACTCCAAATCCTGAACAGTGCACAAAATCCTCTCAGCAGGATGCACGAAACTGAATCCTGGCCCCTGAAAACACAAGTGCTGAACAAGGAATAATTTCTCCTGCCACAGGATGGCAGATTTGGGGATGGTTTGCATTGAGGCAGGCACATGTCACTGGGCCTGGGGAGTCAGACATGCTGTTTCTGTAGTAGGCTGGGGCACAGTGACAGCAACCATTTTCTTCCACTGCCCTCCCTTCCCCCAAAGCAATTACCAAACTCCCAAGTCTCTGCCAGAGGGAAGAACAAGAGAGCAGGTCCCTGCTGCTCTGCCGCCCCAAGAGCTGCCCCACACTGGGGCTGTGCCCAGCCCCTGCTAGACCCAGCTAAATGCCACAAGTCCTTCCCATCGCCAGCCTTAGAAAGACAGCTTCTGAATTTTAAGTACTGTAAGACTCAGTTGGTTTTCCCCATCAAATTGCCATTTTATGGGATAGTCTGAAACTTAAATACAATGAACTTTATTGCCAATCTGACATTTATCTGCAATGTATATTTACTGCCTGGAGAGCGAGGGCGAGTGGTGTGTTTTCTGCTCTGTCAAACAAGGAAAAGATACAGCAGGACTCTCCCCATTACCTCCACTAAAAAGAATCAGATTTATTTACCTTGACTTGAGAGAGTTGTTTTCACAGGATGTCTCTGTACTTTTACAAGCTGTGTGAGATCTACCTAGTTCTTAATAAGGTACAAATACATCCTTCCTCTTTGACTGTAAGACCCTGATACAGGGGGAGAAAGCTAAAAAGAGGATTTTTGTTATATTGCAAGCTTTCTACAATACCAGTCTAATGAGATAATGTGTTTATTTATTATAACAATGAACACAGCTGTAAAATGGACCATAAAAAATAATAGATGACTCACAGATTTCTATACCCAACATGTCAGCTGTAATTGGGGAATAAATTAAATGATCCATCTGCTTGCCACCTTCTACACTTTTTTCCCTGGGATCCTCAATATTTAAAAACAGTCAGCATTATTTATATTAATTACTCACTAACAACAGCAACAACAAAAACTCTGCAAGGAAATTGATTGGCCTTGCAATACAATTCCCCAGCCACATCACACTCACACATGCACTGTAGTCTTTCCCTTACACTTAAATTTAATGAGTATGATGGACTTGCTTTTCCTTATTAATAGTTTTCACTTTATCATGCCAATACTATTGAGTCTTCTCTTTATTAGTGCTTGGAGACAGTGCTAGCAATGATACATCATATAAGAGGTTGAGAGACAGTTCAATCCATTAGGCTGGGAAAGAAGGCTTCATCTCCTTTCCAAGAGCAGCAGCTCCAGAATACACAACTCTGACACTGTCCAAAAAATTGGAATAATATCAGCTGAAAATTTCAACAAAGGTGAATTGTTTGGGATAACAGACCTTATACAATAAATATTTCCTTTCTCAAATGTGTATAAATTTATAGAGGCAAATACTTGCATTTATATAAACAAGATAGGAGACAGAAACTGATACACAGCCAGATCCAGACTTGATGCAAAGAGAACACGAATTTCTGTCATGTCCAATGTTAGACTCATCAGGGAACAGAGCCATTGCTTTGGGGAACCTTAATTGATCAGTAACAAGATAAGTAATTGCCATCAAGTCTCTTCGTTCTTTAAATTGTACATTAAATCTGGAATTACTGCAATATTAGTTTAGGAGCTGACTAAGAAATAGAGGCACAATGATGTATAAAAGCTGTTTTGGAAATTCCTTTCTATTTTTAACCTTAGTATAAAGAAGTCATATCTGGTGCAGAAGATTAAACAGTCTTGAAACTTTGGGATTCTATGTTATAGAAAATCCAGCCTTAAATGTTTCTGTGGTACCTGTTGATTACAAAAGACTAAATAGCAAAGAGTATTTAACAGGACAGTGGGTTTTACCACTAACTTAACCATAAACTGTATCCTAGGATGTCTGAACACCAAATTGGGTCCAAACTTTCTTCTATATCCAACTTATTTTTGGGTATTTCAACCTAACAACATTGAAAATTTCATTGATACTTTAGTCCTCCTGCCATTATTGAAAATATCCAAATTATGTAAACATTTATCGTGAGCATAATAACACAATATAATAATGTAGAAATCATTTAAATCACATCATTAAAAGAATGAATACATGAATATATTTGCAGGTAAAATTTCCTCCAATCACTTTTTAGACAAATTGCGTATCATTTATTTGGCATATGGTCAATTCTACCTTTCTCAATATTAGCTCTAAAGTTTGGAGTTTAAAATTGTGCACAGTTAGTAAGGATATCCATTAAAATTACACAGATATCTGCCAACATAAATGAGCTTTTTTGAACCATGCATATTTCTGCCTCCAGCTTTCAAACACCTTCACCTCGCACCTTCTAAAGGCAAAAAAATTAATGTTGCCTGTTGTATTGAACGGACTCTTTTAAAATGTGGTCCCCCTGTTTTCTGTAACATCTTTGTGCCTTCTGACAGACTATATCCTTCTATACAGCAGAAAGTTAAATAGTGGAAAGCTTGGAATATTTTGAAGTTGGGGCTTTTTCTCCTTGGTGGGCTGTTTGGATGCTTTTTTTGGCAGAAAATCTTTCAGACAAAGAAGACAACAGAATGTTCAGCCCTTGCTGAAAGGGTTTGAAGTGCAACACAGAAGGTGCATCTGCAGTGAGCAGTGCTTTAGCTGGCAGCAATAACACCTCAGTGAGGGGAATTCTACTTACAAGTTGCTTTGCCTAAATAAAAGAAGATGGTTGAGAAGCTATATTTCAAAACCAGTCAACAGATTTTCCATCTACTTTCAATTTCCATTCTCCTCTCATTCTTCTCTCCCGGAGTACATGAAGTACCCTACTGCAGGCACCCTGCATGAGTATGTCATTGATGCACAAGGGCAAAGCTGCTTTTTCTAGTTAGAAATTAAAAAGGTTTCAGTGCCTGTGGTGGCTGGTTATAGAGGTTATTGCTAGTTAGTGCTATTATGGGATTTCACTTTCTCTATTTTCCATTTAGTCCATTTCCTATTATTATTCCAAAGGGTGCAATAATAAAACAGCACTCAGGATGAGACAGAAAATCTGAATAATAGATATTATACTATTTTCTGAAAAAGAAAAAGGAATATGGGTCCTGGTAGCAACTTGATGTGACATTTTTATCAAAAATAATGGAGGGGATATCTCAGTTTTTGTTCTGCATCCATCATTTCACCAGCTGCACTAAGAACCCATAATTCTTGAAGAGTTTTACTTTGGGGTTAGCAAGTTGCAAGACTCCTCTAAACAAATTCGCCTCTGGTGTAATTGCATGGGCAGCTACAGAATTGTCCCGGGGGGAATCTGATAGATCCTTCATTTGTAGATATTTTCTTCTAGCTGTTTTTCTTGGAGGATTTCTCAGCTAGAAACAAGCACAGAAAAGCACCTTTTATTAATAGCACATCAGATCCCAGCAAGACAAAACATGTCACAAGTTAGAGGAAGAAAAGCCATCTCCTCCCTGCACTTTACTTGTTTTTTTACCAATTATGGCCATTCAAGACTGTTTTCCAGTCTGATATAAGGTGAAAACTGCATTTATAAGGGGCAACCCAGTGCAATTAGTCCTTTAACTATGTTAGACCAGTAAGTTCATCTCTCCCAAGTCAAGGTGTCTTGCTTCAGAAAAGCTCTGCCAGCTTAGCACAGTTCTCTGAACAATCTGACAGTAATTAGCTAACACCACCCTGGGAAGATTTCTGTCATCCTCCAATACCTGGTTTTGGCTGCAGATGTATCTTGGTTCTCATTGTTTCCAGTTTTATTCCTCACTGCTATCTTCCATAGTCTCAATAAAGATTCATATTGTAATTTGGGGTTGGGTTTTTTTTCATTTTCACATAGGTCAGGAATGAATATTGAATGCTGACTGACAGTTCTGCTTTTGAAATCTTTGAAACACTGTTACCATGATTTCATCTAACTGTGGTCATGCTGAGGCATCCATCACCTCCTTGTTTCTCACTTAAAGGAAAACTTGGGTTTTTCCGCAACACTTCTGCAACGCAACAAATCTCCATGTTGCCACTCATATAATCAATACTGATCAATCTCATTATCAAAAAATATAAAATAATGGGCATATGCAGCATTAGTCTTCCACTCATGAAATGCATCTATATTGAGGGAAGGGACATTATAGCTGTTTTAATTGTTCTGAGCAGATGCAGCAACGTTTTAGGACAGGAAGAAGAATTTTGCAGTATATATTTAGCTGCGAGGGAAGAATCTGAGAAAACACCCCATCATATCCTGAATCCTGCTCACAGAGCAAAACTTAATCTACAGCATTAATTTCTGTGTGCAGATATTTTGAAGTCTTTAACATCTGCAAGAATTCAGAACTTAATATTTCATGCATGTTCTGGATGATGTATTCTTACTCTGAGACATTGACTGAAACACGGGGAGTTTCACCAGCTGTATAAATCTCCATATTTTGGATACCATCCGAGTGCCACTGGGAAAAGTCTGCTCTGCTAGTGAAGCCCTGCTCCATGAGGTGTGGTAGAATGGGCTAAATGTGCTCCCTGTTTGTGGCTGATCTCTCACAGCCTCACAATGAAGAGAGTCTGGAGAAAAGTGTGCAGGAGACCATCAGGAGAGCATCCACAGGGAAAGGGAGAAACAACTTCTCTCCATAAATAAATTGCTATTGACAAATCTTTCACACACACACAAAAGGACAAAAGAGAGGAAGAAATATCAGGCACTACATGAAGTGAGGGTATTTCTTCAATGGTGAAAATGAACAGGGTTCTTTTCTTCCAGATGTAAAAATTAGACAAAACCACCGCTGATGATTTACGGGGGTTTTTCTTTCTGTATTGAATGGAATCTTTATATTTTAACAACATTACTCTTATGTTATGTTTTGAGCACTGTTCAGATTCTCTAAACAGAGTCTCACTGTCTATTGTATCAGTTATGACCTTCTAGATTTTTTTCACCAGCTTCCTTTTGATTTCAGTAGTATCATGTCTAGATATGACTTTGTTTAGAGGCTGTGCAATGCAGTATTTTCTAGATATATCACTATTACTGATGAAAAAAGACACCAGCAAGTGGATAGAAAAATGTTTAACTGACTTGAGAGGCAGCCCTGTTAAGTCAGAATTCCTAGGGCTGTGGGAAAACCTTCCTAAAGAAGCAAGTAATGCAGCCATGCCAGAGAAATTCAGCAACCAAGATTCAGCCATGCTGCACCAGGCAAACAAACTGGCTTATCCAAATGAAGTGAAAAGGAGAACAAAACAGTCCCTGAGAGCAAGAAGCATGGTGTGGTATTTACAGCTGCTGTGGCTGTATCTAAATTCACATGGGTTAGAGAGAGCTGTCGGTAGTTGCAATATCCCGTTTGGGGGCAGTCTAAGCAGTAAGCCAAGTTCAAAGATGTTGTCAACTTATTTCAAAAGCTCCATACATTCTTGGTGATTTCTCTCATGCAGCTCTTCAGAGCACTGACTCCTTCACAGCACAGCCAACAAACTCCACGTCTCTCCTCACCCAGCTGACCCACTATTTTGTAGCACTCATCTTCTTATTGGACACAGCTGTGGCCTGTTAAGGGCAGGGCTGCTCCTAATCTTTGGTGATTAGTGCAGCTGCAATTCCTCAGGTGTGAGACTACCTTCTGTGCTATCTTTATTTTCTTTCATTCTATCCCACCACACACAGATAGCATTGCTGAACTTAATTAGTGTTTTTCCAGATGATGGACATGGCTGTCAGGCCCATTCTCTCCCACTGGAGTAAAGAGGTACAGGTGCACTCACAGCCCATCATGTTTCACCTTCCTGCACAGCCCCTCTCCAGCCATCTCATCCTTTCCTTGTTTTATCCATGGCCAGGCACCCCTGCACATGCAAGTGTCTGCATGGTGAGCTGGGTGAGCTACAAGGTACCAGGTGCAAAACTGGAAAAACACAAGGACAAAGTGTTAAACAGGAATTAAACAAGGACCTTGCAAATTCCTTATACCAGGAGATTTGATGGCAACAATAATTATAATACACATAATTCTGGAGTAAGGTTGATGCATACTTGTGGGGACCATCCCAAGCCATAGTGTCTGGGTAAGGATCTTTGAGCCATTTAACTCTCCATGCCATCAGGGTGGAAGGTTGAATTTACTTATTCCTGTCTAGTGTAAAAAAAATCTATTAATTTTGTATTTCTTTTACCCTTAACAGAATTTACTTAAGCAACAGGGTGGGAGACTTTGGATAGTGAGTGCCTGCAACTTCCTTTGGTAAAAATATTCATCACAGAGAATTTTTCTATCATGTAAAAAATAACTGATGATTTTTTTAAAGCTGGGGTTAACCAAACAGTGCTCTGAAAAATTCATGCCTGACTGCTGCGTTTTTTTGGTTTTGTTGTTAATTTCTTATACATGAGTTTTTAATTTTTACTTTTTTGTTTTTGGATTTCTTTGAATCCAAAACAAGAACACCTGCTGTGTTACCATGCCAATCTGACTTAGAGAGAGGGATGAATGTCAACATGTGATGAGCATTTATTTATAGCCTAATAGCACTCTACTTCCAGAGCCTTTATCAGCTGAAGCTTACATTCAGAACCAAGAACCCGTGCTGTACAAATCAATGAAGCATTTTCACTGGCTGATAGTAGCAGACAGAAGTGCCTCAATATTGGCCTGTCAGAGTTGGGTGTAGTAAAGACAAAGAAAACACGTGCAAGGTCAGCTTGCTCTTTTACCAAAGATGGTAAAATCAATCCCTCAATGGCCTAATATGAAGTGTTTTGGCCATTGTGACAGATGAGATTGGATAAAAAATTTGAAGTCCAACAAAATGACTTTTCCACCAGCTCCTCAATAAGACCCATGGGTGACCACAATGTTCCTCCAAAATGGGAGGAGAAACCCAGAAGAACTCAGGAGAAAGTGAGAACCTGGGGGACAGTGAGAAGATATGCTCTTGAAAATGTAACAATGGATCAGAGTGGAGGCAGGATCAGATGGACCAGGGTCAGATGCTGGGCCATGGACATGACTCATGCCTTTGGGATAAAAGGTAGAAAACAAATGATGCCTGGGAAAGGTGGTACAGCTACAGTACATGAGTTACCCACTCTAAATAAAATGTGTGGAATAAAATTGCATTTTTCAAAAGCCTTAGAAGAAAAGGCTTCAAAACCTGAGGTGCAAGGTCAGAACACTTTCAGCCAGAAGAAAGTATTGTTAGAAACTTCAAAGTATTTCACCCTGCTGAATGCTAGGCAATACAATTAGCTTGCTTCTCAGACTTAGAAATAAGAGTAGAAATTAATTTCAGACTGCTAAATGAAATTATGTCCATGTACTATAGCAATGCAAAAATCACCTTTTGAGTAGTTGAGGCTGTAGAAATTCTGTAGTGGTGGGTCAAAGCCCAGGATAATATTTCTGAGTGCCCCAGAAGCAATGGACTATTCTGTATGTGACTTTCATCATTTTTAGTGAGTATCCCCACCCTCTCAACCCCAAATATCTTCTAATGTCACAAGGGATGGCATGATCAAGGCCTACAGAACCCTGTAGGTTCAGCTGGGTGTCTCTGCACACTAGAAAAGTATCCCAGTACATTTTCTGAGTAATAATTTTCACTGTTTCTGTCCCAGCACCTCCAAAAGCACAAAATACAAGGTTTGTATCTCCCCAGGGAAAATTGTTTTGTTCCCACATCTTGGCTGGAGTCCAATGGAGTCACAGCAGATGAAAATTCCAGGGAGGTACCAGTGCCTCAGCCTGAGCCACACATCCCTGTTCCCTGCAACAGCAGAAAGGGAGATGTGGCCTCCATTGCCACTGCTTCGTTTGTGTCCTTGTCATAATCCAGCACTCTGCTCACACACAGACTTAACCTCTGCTGCAATTAGGCTCAAGAATGCTGCTCCAATTACCCGGCTGATTTCTCTCTGATGACCTGTTCACTCAGCCATTCAGAAGGTCTCTGCTAACAGGAGGACACTCTACCTTGCATGACATTAATAAATCTTTCATCAGTACATTTCAGATTCATTGCAGTTACAAGCAAAGTTCTTTGAACTCATGTTGTGCTGTTTGATGTATCTTTTAAGGATGCTCACAGCATAGAGACCAGAACTGGGACAGGCTCCTGAAAGATGCAGATACAAACCCTGGTTTTGTACTATCTGCTGAATCTTTGAGGATGTTGATTAAGGCTGGAAGCAGAATATCAGTTCTAACATTCCTCCAAAGGTTTCAGATCCAACCTCCAGCTTTGCAGCATGGTCTGTCTGATCATCCAGCCTCAGAAAAAACCAGACATATAAGATAAGAGCATGCCCAGAATTTGTTGTTGGTTACATATAGAAAAAAAAACAAACCTAGAAGTGATAATTGTCTAGCAATTTATTTGATAAGTATCTGCTTGTGGCACTGAGAAATGTCTTCTATTAGGTAAAAACTATTTAATTTTTTTAATATTATCTTTTAATGTGAAGGTAAAGTGATTTAAAATGACTGATAGATTAGGTCTCCATAATTTAGCAGGAGACTGATTACTGAGGAGTATCAAATTGCTAAGTGTGATTAGGCATTAACTCCATATCCAATTCCCTGCAAAAAGCAAAGAAATCCTTCCCTGTTTAGAATTCCTTAACCACAAAAATACATAAATAAATTGCCCAACCCATGTCCCCCCAGAAATTTGAACTGAAAATAATTCTGCCAACCTCACAGCCATGGGGACAAGTTCATGGCCTGGGACAGATGGAAGGGTTTGTTTTCCTGTATTTAGTTGAAATTTACTGAGAACACCATCAGAAAGACAGCACAAATCATAATGTCATTTTGATCTAGATGGAGGCTTTCTGCAACAACAGTCTCTCATCACAAGCATCAATGATCCACTCCTTTATCCATTTGATTTTTATTCAAGGTAATTTTTGCACCAGAACTGAGAGTTTGAAGTTCTGATTAGATGGGTCTTTCATGGTGTGCTCACATTCCCTTTCTTTGGCATGGGTGTGTGACATATTTATCCTGGATAATTGCCCTGCTTTTCTTCCTTTTAAGATGCCTTTGTACAGATATCAATCTCTGATTCCTTTTCTGTCCTGTACACCTCACACTATCTAGATAAAACCAAAATCCTCTTTTACCTGTCAGCATGTATCCATTGTTGAGAGATTAAGAGCTAGCTCTATTTTTTGGGAGCAGAATGCAGCTCTGTGGTAAATGGAGTGTCTGAGGGGGAGCAGGGAATGCTACCACTATTTATTATTGTAATTTTTAATTGTACCTCTATAGTATACGTACAGTATACTATAATAACATGTTTATTATTATCTTTCCATTATCAGTATGCTTGCTGTAATTTCTTTATTAAGTACATGTTAAACTCAACTTCAGATGCAGACAGAAACTTTCTGACAAAAGGACTGCTTAGCTAAAAAATAACTGAGTCTCACTGGGTATTTGGGACAAGGCTATCACATAAAACTGTTCTTGGCAGACTGACCTGGGACTGCTGGGAGCAACCACCTGGCAAAGCCCCCAGAGGCACCACCCACCAAGGGGTGACACTGAAAGACAAGGGAGCCCTGAAAAATTCACGTGGCTTCTCTCATACCCTGCTTCTCAATAGGACAAAACCACTGGAGGAGTGAGATCAGGTACAAGCAGCAGCAGTTTTGACCTCAAACCTTGGTCTTCAAGGGCATTTCTCATTTGGAGCAGAAATGATGCCAGAGGCTTAACGTATAGATTGCTCTTGACAGAACTCAAGCCTCTGCTTAACTAACAGCTTGAAATGTCCCCAGTGACTGCTGCGTGTAACTTGAAATTTTTTGAATTCTTGGGAAAACTAATGAAAGTGAGGGCACAGAAATGTAAGCACATTTTTACAGCCAAAATAATTTTCAGTCTTGTGGGTTTTGCATTTTTGTGGAAATGACAGAGACAGATGAAGAAAAAGGGAAGGCTGATTGAATTCTGCCAATAACCAAATACATTCAAGCAGCCAATAAGGTTCCCATACCTTAGTGATGAAATGGCCTTCCATTGTTTATTAAAACACGTGCTGAAGATGCAGCATTTTACCTCCTGTCTTCAGAAAGTTGCTGATCCCCTTGGGAAGCATTTCACCACCCTTCAGCCTCACTCAGGCTAGAGAAGGGAAATGAAACTGAGCTGTAACACTCCCTTGCTGGAAAGAGCAACTCTCCATGGACTGTTTGATAGTGGGGGCAACCCTAGCACTGTTACAGGCGTGCACAGGCATTTTGTGAGGTCTGGGAGTGACTGAGATTGTTGTCAGCAGTGCCTGTCTGGCATTTTGATTGTTGGCAACTGCCTCTCACTTGTTTGAGAGGCATCTGTGTTACTTTTATTCACAGCATTTAAGAGAACCTATGCCAGCTCTCTGCCTGAGGCTGACCCTCAGCCTCCTCAGACACCACCAAAAACTTTTGGGATTAGGCAATGAAAAACAACTGTAACCAGCAGCCTGCAGGGGCAGGACTACCAAGAGAAATGAGTTTGCCTGTGGTAACTGAGGTGGAGACACCAAACCATCCTCTAGCAGCTGCATGCTGCAGTACAGAGGCCAACAGAGAGCAGGGCAGTGCAAAACTGCCCTTCAGCCCACACTGGGGACAATTGCCTGGGAAAACAGCAGGAAACACTCAAGGTCAGGCTGGACAGGGCTCTGAGCAGCCTGATGTAACTGAAGTCCCTGCTCATTGCAAGGGGGTTGGACCAGATGGCCTTTAAAGGTCCCTCCTAACCCAAAGAATTCTATGATTGTGCTGAATTACTGTTTATACAGCCAGGCACACACAGGATATTTTCCCAGACATGCAAAACACCTCCAGGGTTTTGTGCTCCAAGGAATGTGACATGTCTCTTGGAAGCAATCCTTGCTCACGTTGGTTAATCTTGCTCAGCACCTTGTTTATGTCTTCACCATATGCTCACAGTCTGCTTGCAAAATCTCCATGGCTCTTTGTAATCTCTATTACCCTTCCTCCTTTCCAAAGGCTGTTTATTACCTTTTAAATTTTAAAGTTTATTCTCTTGCACCTGGTACACTTCTCTCCTTTGCTTCCCCAGGACGACTCAGGCCCCCCCAAGCTCTTCAGGACCACATTTCTGTCACCAAACCTGCAGCTTTGCTTACTGGGACTCAGCTGTTTGCCTGCACTTTTTCACTCTCAACACCTTAAACTTGAATACCGCCCACCAGCTCTCTTGCAGAGACTAATTTAAATTTATTTTTGTGTTCTTCTAATGCCTTACATTTCTTACCTTAATTCAATCCTCTCCTCTCTCTACTTTGTTCAATTGCCTGTTATTAGACTACTGGATTCCTCCTTTCCTTATCCCTCAGGAATATCCTTCCATTCCTCTCAATCACCAGAAATTAGACTGTTGTTCTTCATCTTGGTTTTCTCATTGTGGCTGGTGTCCAGAACTCCAACTGTACCATAATCTCTCTTTCACTTTTCCTTCAGATATCTTGAATATTCACTCATCTTTCAACAGTGTTGCAAAAATGTTGTCTCCATAATGTCTACACACCTGTGGCAGGATCCACCTTTGGTTTCCCATTAGCTCCACATTAGCCCAAACCACTCTTGGGTTTAATGTTTCTCTATTACATGTTTCCTGAAAAATTGTTTGTCCTCAAAATTTTCAACACCCTTACAAGCTTTACTTCTTGTAGCAATTATAGCTGAGACAAATGCATTCTTTACATTCCTTCCTGCCAAAAAAAAAAAAAAACCCAAAAAAAACCACAGCTGCTTCAGTTTTCTACCAACCAGCAGGGCAAGACTTTGATTTCCCCAGATTAGGCTGCTGCTCTGCTCCAAGCTTTTCCCTTGTATTTCCTGACATCACTGCCCAGAGCGTGGTGCATTGATGCAGCCAGCGAGAGCTCCTGCTGA
>NW_005054300.1:2495740-2555078 GCF_000277835.1 Geospiza fortis | reverse complement strand
GTCCTGTCCCTGTGCAGCCACCCCCTGGGCCAGGAGGGATGTGACAAGTTCCAGCTTTGTGCAGGAAAGCGGCAGAGGAGCAGCAGGACATGGCTGGCAGCTGGGGGACACGCCGCTAAGGCAAGGAGGGAATCTTTTAATGGGATTAGCACAAGAGGAGAAAACAGGCAGGAAAGTACCAGACTTACAGAGAAATCCCTGTACCAGGAAAAGCTTTCCCTGCTTTTTGTGTGAATGTTGCTGAGGGTAACAAAAAAAAAGTACAGGAGAGCAGTGTTTTGCAGGTGAACAGGCTAGATTTAGACCAGCACAAAGCACAATCAATCAATTTTTGTGCTAGCAGCAGTGCTCAAAAAGTGCAGAGCGTAACTGAACTTATTTTGCTTGTTTTATAGACTTTTAACAGGCTTTTCAGAGCATCTGGCAGAAAGGAATATGGCACATTTTATCACTACTCATCATTCTTAAGGAACTGATCAAGCTTACAGCCAGCTGATGGGTGGGCTATGAGAGTAAGGGGGGTACTTCATGATAGTACATTGCACAATTGTTTTGCCTCATTATCTTTTAAATATATACTAAATGTCTGGAACATAGAAACAGTTGTATTGTACTGTTACCATGTACTGTAGAAACAGCATATTTACAGTTGTAAATATACCAAATATCTGAGGCCATAAGGAACCTAGTTCCAAGGAGAGGACAAGATCATGCTACTGCTGGATCCACTAAAGTCCACAGAGGTCGTGTGAAGTCACAAGAGATGAAGATGAGCTCTACCTGAATATTCACAGTATTGAGTGTAGGATGCAAAGTCAATGAGTTTGTTTTACATCAACAGATAAAAGAAACCACTACATTGTATATTTTCTACAGCAAAACACATTAAGGGGGTAATTTAACATACCTGGTTAATATTAAGGAGAACTCTATGAATGTTTTTTAAGAAATAGAAGCTTATTGGAAGCCTCTCTGCAGTTTCTGTTGCATAAACACACTCATTTGTGCTATGTAAAGCTAATATAAATAGGTTGCCAGATGCTAAACCTGATATAAAAGAGTGGAAAAATCTGACCTAATGTTGTTTTGTACCTACACTACACTCTGCACTGATGCAAATGAGAACACAAGACACCAAGCAAGGGGAAAAAGGAGGATAATGTTTTAGTTTGGAATATAAAGCTGTGATGTGTCCTGCTCCAGCACTTCCTTTCATTTCCATGGGAGCCCTGCTGCATCTCTCAGTGGGGATGGAATTAACACATTTCAAAGCTTTCCTCTTGCTTTTTTGCTAAACAATAGGAAAGTTTCCCATGATGCAAAGCTTTCAATACAGGAATAAGCCTACATCCTTCACCTTGTCTTCAGTCCCAGTCTGCACCCCCTGAAATTATTTTTGTTACCTATACTCTGACAAAATGCCTGCTCCCACTGAGAAGTTCTATTTTGTAACTTGAATGTCCATTAATATGCACCAAAATTGTGAAAAAGGGAAGTGTAAAAGTGACAAAATACTTCCAGAGAAGCACAAAGAGTATTTCTGGATAATAAAGACATTTTTTACCAGCCAGAGGACAGTCTAACAAGGACTGATGACAAGAAGTTTACAATAAGCTCATAAATTCTAGAAAAAGAAAGGTCCTAACTAGTTTGTATTTTATGAAGTTTTTCTGAATAAAGACAGCCCTTGACTGAAAATTAATTTTTAAAAAAATGTCTTACTGGTCTCAGTATAGCAATAAATTGGTGACATTCTGCAATACAAATCACATAGAATCCAACTTACAGATTCACAAGAAAAAGATCAAAAGACATCTCTGTTTTCTTATTGAAATATCTCAGGCCACCCAATTATCCAGCCCTGAGTCCAATAACTTGTATTTAACTAAAGCATTCTTTGTCTCAGATTAAAGCTTGTCTACTATAAAAGCTCTCAGACTTTGCTGTAAAATCTGAAGAGACTTTGTCTCTATCCCTTTCCTTGTACTTTGTTCCAGCAGTTAATCACCATTACCATGTATTCTGAAAAGCTTCTTTTGAGTCTTAATTCAACTTCAGCCTTTGCTTCTTGTGGTGCATCTCTCCTTCAGGCAAAAGAGGTTCTTAATATCTCCTATTTTTTTTCTCTATGTGAATGCAGTTTATAAAAAGCACAAACAAATTTCCACCTACTCAGGAGCACAGGGAAGTGAGCAGATAAAGCTTTTAATAAGCAGGAGCTTGTATCCATCTTGCTGAAATTCATGCAGCACACAAACTTTTCTGCTCTTTTTTTACAAAACAATTCACTTTTCCAAGTAGAGTTGCTGATACACCAATCACAACTTTCAGTATTTGAAACCATCAATATTCTTGTCTAAATAAAATATGCTTTACGCTCTCTAAACTTTTCTTCAAGCTTCCAAATGTTGGTTCTTGCTTAACCTTTGTCTGGGGTGATGAAGGGGCATCTTTGTTGTCAGAGTTCTCAGCCACTTGCAAGCATTTCTATTCATGACACTCAAAAACAAATGCTAGATTTTTTTCCCTGATTCTTTCACTTCAAAATGATTTCTTGTCATGCCATCATGAACTCCCTGAAGTTTAGCAAAAATCTACTTTAATTGTGGGCAATTATATTCCTGGTTTTTCAGTATTTATTGCCTGAAAATGTCATATAGCCCTTCCACCAGTGCACCTGTGAGCCATATGGGGTTAGCTAAGCAGACCAATAACTTGAGCTGCTATTGCATTTCAGCCACCAGCTCATCATATTTGGGTTGTTTTGTTTTGTTTTTAATATCAGTCCAAAACTAGCACTGTCTTTCCCTTCTGCAGTTTCTCTAGCCAGCTAAAGCTAATTACACACTGAGATCAGGTAGACAGATGCTCCTCTGTTATAATATAATTTTTTTCTTTTTTTTTCAACTCCTAGACTCTGTTATCAGATCGAAAATATTCTCTAAAAGAAATTGCCTAACATTCTCATTTTATTCATGGATTAGAAAGTTCTTCATCTTTGTGTGATAAACTCATCACTTGCATTTTCCCAGCTACCAGACAAAAGTTATCTTTGAAAAAATTTGGCTTTTTCTGCATCAAAAAACATTTCATTATCTCTCTCTACCAACAAGAGTAATATCTTTTGCTGAGATTTTCATACCTAATATAACTGACAAGGAAATATTCTGTATGACTTACAAGCATAGATTTTTCTCTAATGTTTGTACCCTCCTTCTACTTTTTTTTGCACATCACAATTTCCCAGGGTTATTGATTGCCATCTGTTTCCCTTTTTCAATGTTAACTATAAATTGCTTTGAAAAAAAAATTAACTGCCTCCCTTGCACATTAAACTAGAATGAGGCTTTAGCCAAAGTCATTGTTTTTCCTGATTTGTCGGTTACTAAAATTAAAAAAGCTTTCAATTTTCCTTCTCATTCTTCTTTCTATTCCTTCCTCTTCAAATGCTTCATCTAATGATTTTCCTTTTACCTGGTGAAGCTGGGCTTTTCTTTGCAGCCTTCTGTCTGTGTGTCTCTTTGCAAGTGTAATTGTTTCTTCTACCTCCTGTTTGTTCCTGTGGGTGTGAGGGGCCAAGAGTTCTGCTCTGCGACCAACCCCAGCTTCCAGTCCAATGGGTCACCTCCATCCACTGCTGCTAAGCCCAGAGTAAAACCATTTGAATCCTTGCAAAGTTGTGAATTAGAAAATGGTTCTGACTTTTTTGTCAAATGATGTCCTGGCATGGTGTGAGGGCTGCCCTGTGCATCTCCAGGTGAGGCCACAGAGCTTCTCTCCACCCAAGCACAGACTTGTGTCTGCCTGCTCAGTGGATCACATGGATTTTACTTACTCTGGCATTAACCTGTGTTCTCCTCATATCAGACTTTGGATATGGGGGCAGAAATCATCTGGGAAGTGTTTCAGTCTTCAGGCTGTAGCAAGAGATGATTACTAAAGATTCAGTAAAGAGAATTATGTGTCAAGCAAAAAAAGTGTGAACATCAGAAGATACACGCTGGTTCTACTCTGCTTAGTGACAATCAGCACTGTTTGATATTAATCTTTCACTGCCATTTCTAATAGACAACTTAAAACTAAGCTGCACCTTATTATCTGCTCATTTTTCTTAATTTGAATAATTTCCTTAGACCACTTTAATTTTGACGGACTTTGATCAAATTCCAAAAAAATAAAAATGCTTAAGTGAGAATTACAAACGCTTTTGGATTTGGGTTCTTTTTTCCTCTTTTACTAAAATCTTCAATCATCGGTTTTTTAGCATCTTTCCTAAAAGAAAAGATGTGATGAACACAGTGGCTAATAAATTCAAATGACATCAATTGATCTCCACATGTTGATGTCACCAATATGCCCATGAATGCCATGGTTGAAATCTTAGTTCCATTAAGGATCATTAGTTTCTTGAATGCATTCATTATTCAAAACCACTTGCTAGTTATTTTCTGTATGTAATTCCACCTCTGAAACTTGTGGGGGGTGTGTGTCTTCTTTACTCACTTAACATTAAAACGTCCTTCCTGCCTTTGATAAGACAAAACTTTCATTGATTTGAGCAGAGATTAATTCTCTTCTCTAAATATTTACTCTCAGACTAACATCTCCTCAGGTCTTCAACACTTAAAATGAGTTGTGAGTTAATCTGGGCAATCCCTTTTTAGTTCTCACACTGATGAACAAGAGATTAATTTTGTTTCATTATTCACTGAGCTCTTTGGTAAAACCAGGAAATCTCTTCCACCATCCCTCACACTTTAGGAATTAATTTTCCAAAATATTTCCTCTTCAATCACAGTTTCTATTTTCAAAAAGACAATATTATAGTTGTATTACTTCAGAAGTTTTAGTAGCTGAGAATTTCATTAACTGCATTTCTGACCTTTATATAAACATTACCTCTGTCATGTACTGTATTTTCCAAATTATTTCCTTTAGATCATAAAAGAAATGTCAATATTTTTCTGTTTTGCTAGTGGGTCATATTCTGGTCTTATCAATAAAAGAACCTATGAAAAAACTTTGTTCCTCAGTAGTTACACTCAGCCTTGCAGCCATCATAAGAGAGAGCAAAATTGAGATAGGTGAACTTCTTTGGAGAAATGATTTATTGCACTTTGCAGTTCATTGGTTTTTCACACTTACAGTTTTCATGAAATTGGTTATTTCTGCTTTTTAAAAAATCACCATAATGCAGTAAGGCTTTTTAAATAAAGCAAAAAACCCAAACAAACAACTAAACATTTTTGTATCTGTTGTGTGAATGCAATTTAAATGAAAAGACAGATGTTTGCAAATCATCAGATCTACCTGCATTCATTTTCTTTCTAGATTAGAAACACAAAAAAGAATCAGAAGATTAATTTCTTCCTTGATTAATGCTCCTGGAGTTATGCCAGCGTAAATTTTGCACTCCCATCTCATTTGAAAATAAAAACTTCATAAATTTCTGTTGAATGTACACTGACTAAGCATGAGTTAAAAAACCTAAAATAATCTAAACTTGTCATTTGAATTTCTTTAGTGTGTGAGGGTGCTGTACAGGCCCAGCCACACAGCTCTGGGGCAGCCTGAGGATGATCCCACTTCCATGAGCTATGATTAAACTCTGGTTTTCCATGGGACCACGGGCATCAGGCAAAGAGAAGCAAAGTGTCCTCATGGCAACCTCCACACCATCCTGTCCTGTCCAGCCAGGATGTATTTACTGGCAGAATCCTGTGGATCCTGTCTGAAGGGAAACATGCATTTCAACATGGCTGTTTCCTCACAAACTCTTATAGTTTTGGTTCTTGTTTATTGTGCTGCTTGTTTATCTTCAGAAAAGCAGTTGGTTGATTGTTCTGTTTTATTTTTAAATTCCACAGAGGTAAAGAAAAGGCGGTGGAGGAATAACTGGGTCATATAAACCATTTAGTTTGAAAGTTCCCATCATGAAACACTCTCTTCACATTTTGGGAAATGGAAATTATTTGGTTTTGGTTTTTTCTGAGCAAAAGCAAAGGCAGTTGTCAGTCAGTCATCCTAAAGGTTTGGGGTGGGGGAGAATATCTTTTGTTTCTTTTCTTTGAAATTCTGGAAAATGGGAACCTGATTTTAACCACACCAGTATTTCATATTAGTCCAGAATTGCACCAAGAAAGGCAGCAGTGTTTTGAACTTGTTTTCCTTCAAAACTGAGGGGAAAGGGTTGCTTGGCAAGACTTTCTCAGCTGCAGCTGGAAGCTCTGGAGAGGACACACAGACATCTAGTGGAGAAACTGCAGGAGATCCAGGAGGGCCAAAACTGAGACACGTCATGCACGGATCCATAATGGTTCACAGAATTCACAGAGTTCACAGAATCATTAAGTTGGAAGAGACCTCAAAGATCATTGAGTCCAACCCATGCCCCAACACTTAAATTAAACCATGGCACTGAGGGACAGTCTTTTTTTAAATACATCAAAGGATGGTGACTCTACCACCTCCCAGGGCAGGCCATTCCAGAACTTTATCACTCTTTCTGTAAAAAACTTCTTCCCAATACCCAACCTATATTTCCCTTGGTGCAGCTTTGTTGCCCCCCACCACCACACACCCTCACTGCCGTGGGGCTGAGTGCCAGCCCAAGGCACATCAAGACATCTGACTGCACAGGGAAAGTCAGTCCCATGCCTGGAGACAGTTCTGTGCTCCCTTTCCCATGGCTGCTTTATTCCTCTCCTTCCAAACGATGGACACAATGTGAGAACCTGCATGAAATCCCCCCCATCATCCAGAGGTTTATCATGGCCTTTCAGAAGCTTTTGAAGTTCCCCTGTTACTGATTTTTCATATCATGAGTTTAACAAAGCTGCTCTTTTAATGATTTGACCAAAATCAGGTTGTTTAAAGCTTACAAGGCAATAATTAAACAAGAAGTAAAGCCAAATTCAGCTCAAGACTGTAGATATTTAAGTCCTGCCATAACATTTGGGAACCATTTAGACAAATTCAAGATGTTTGGAATAAAGATGAGTGAGGACTCTAAAAAGAAAACATAGCTGCCAGAGTATCATTTTTCATATTGCCCCTTCTTAGTTTCTGAAAGATGAATTCAAAGCAAAACTGAGAAGGAGAAAGAGGATTTTTCACAAAAGACTTCATCAATCAAAACTGAATTGGAAGACCTTCCACTGCTTTATTCTCTTTTGTCTCAAAGCCTTATGAGTGTTTAGTCCTAGCAAAACTTTTCATAACCTTGAACTTATTCTGTAAGAAATCAAAGCCTAGTCAAATATCCCAAACAAATTAAATGCAACCAATTCTTTGACATGCAAAATGAATTTCAGTTTTGCCCCACTGTGATCTTATGTTTCATTATTATTAAGAATGTCAGCAGTATTTTGCCTGCTGGGAGCATATTTTTTCCTCTTTTTCAATCTTACTCAAAGTCTGCTACTCTTTATTTTACTCTTCTAAGCAGCAGAGGCTGGTGGGGAGGTAGGGGTGGGGTTTTCCCAATAAATTGGTGCTTTTTGCTGTGTTTCTGTATGGGTTAGAGTCATAGGAGGGTTTGCAGTGAGATGAGCACCTGCCACTTCCAATGACCTGCTTTGAACGAGATCTTCCCGTATAACAAATATTTATAAATAAAAATGAGTCTAACTGGTTAGAGTGCAGCATAGTCCCGTCTAAACCTGTATGTTGATCATTTGTAAAGGCCCAAATCCTGCTTCAAGTCCATGAGAGCTTCTCCACTGACATTAGCACTAGAAAAATGAAGGACAGCTTTTGCCTGATGTTGGAGATCCAGACAGAGATGGCCAAGGCACAGAAATGGTCACTGACTCTTGTGTCTCAACAGAAAATCTCAATCTTTATCTAGAAGTCATGGACTTTCTTGCTCTCAGAGGCCTATCTTTCCTTACTTTGTGTTTTACAGATTTAAAGACTCAAGAAGAGAGTAACGCCTTGACACAGAGGGAGGTTGTCTTTATGTAACCTTTGACTGAAGAGGAAGAGATATTTGCTTTGCTATCTTAATAGGATGCATCATTTGACACACAGAGACTTGCTTTGTATGCTTTGTGACAAATTGCATGGAGTTGTCACTATTCTCTGGGTCTACAAATATCCCTCCTAGGCTTCCATTCCTCATATTTTAAAGTAATGCATTTATTTGTATTAAAGTAATGTATTATACTATATGTAAGACATGTAGTATTTGGTCTCTGTTTAAAATTCATTAATTTAATACATGTTTTCATCTCACAGTCATTTACTAGAAAGCAAATAAAAATAAGCATGAACAAGACAAAATTTCAGGTTTTGTATTCTAGCAAATATTTACTGTGAAAACAGTTGAACTGTTTGCATTTCTTTTGAGTCAGACATCACCAGCTTGGCTCTGCTATTCCACAATCCAGGCAGTATCTATCCTAAGCAGAAATGACCTTCAGCTGAGTCCCACAGCTGAACCTCTGGTTTGTACCACCTTCTATATCAGTTACAGTCCTAAACTATGAAATGCAAATTCTTGTACCTGTAGCATGTTTCCCCATATCTCCGGGAGTTATTGTACTGTAGGTAATGTTCATTCAAACACAATAAATCTCAAATGAGTTGGAATTTAATATACTCCACTGCCTCGAAGTACTGTAGATATAAATATCCTGGAGTCCTTGTGCTACACCTGCAGAAAGCACAGTGCTGGTGGAGCACAGCTTCAAAAGTAAGAAAGGGTTTGACACAGAAATAATAACCCAAATTAACTGTGGTGTGGATATTATAAAACATGAAGGACCAATTTTGCCAGTAACGCCGTATCATTGGTTACATACAATTAACTTGTTTTCTGTACAAGGTGCCTCATCCAGCAGCTGCTGTGATATTTACAAGTGTTAAGGCTGGTGGAAAGGAGCATGTTTTGGGCTTTGGCTCAGCAGAGCTTGGATCTGTTCCCAGCCACTCCAGCATCTTGGCAGTCCTACCAGGTCAGTAAGTGCTGTCTCTGTGGCTGCCTCAGAGCCAAGTTTACATGACTTTTGTTCTTCCACAGTGATAAGAAACAGCCACATCTTGAATCAGTGACAGGAGTATCCCAGCTGGCCAGCTTTGGTCCCACCAGCCAAAAGATCATGCTCTACTTAGAACTTGGCAATTAGAGTGGGGTTTGTTCAAGTTTAATTTAAGGCATGAACTCTGTTTAAGATCTACTTCAGCCATTCTGACACCATGCACCTGTGAACTCTACACTGGTAGGACTCATAGACAGAGACATAAATTAGGGAGAATTTCTTCTAACTTCTGTATGGCCATAAAAATTCCAGAACCTGAATTCTCAGAATCTTTTATGATTCTGTGAAAATGGAATCAAGCATCTCAATGGAAATAGTGAACCATATCAGTGGGATCCACCAAACTGTATTGTTCCTTAATTCCCTCAAATTCAGGAGCAGAATTTCCTTTTCACAGTCATGAGGGAACTTGCACAGGCAGCACAGAGGAGACCAGACACAATCAGCAGATGATGTCAGCCCTGGGCCAAAGGACACTGCCACCACTGTAGTGGTGCTTTGGTTCAGACAAAAAGGAGCAAAGGGTTGAGATAATGAAACTCATTTCACACTGGTCCCTAAAAATACCTTAAGAGGAAGGGAAAATCATGAAGGGAGGAATTATTACATTTCCACTCAGATAAAGGAGAATTTTAAAATGACACTTTAACTTCACAGTTGAAATTTCCTGCATTACAAGTACCACTGGGATTCCCCTGCACTGACATTCAGAGATGCCCCATTCATTCATAGTCAAAACAGGATGACTCAACTTTGTACAGTCTGAATGTCAGAACTCCCTGTGCAGATGCAACTCATTATCACAAAAGAGCCCTTTTGTCAGTAGATCTTATGCCAATTAGGGAAGCAGTTTTACTACCAGGAAAAGAATAATTTTGGCTGCACAATTTCTATCTCCACTACCAGAACTTTGCCACTGTAAATAACTAACCTGACTTTGTAGTGAAGAGTGGTCCTCAGTGAGCCATTCATTAAGAGAGAGACACTTTGGAGACAAATAATCTACAGTACTGATTAGTGACCACCAACACAATGAGTCTGTAGAGCTGTCTGTTTTCCAGCTCCATCCATTACCTACATTAATTATATTATCTCTGATCTTGCAACTGAATACCAGAGGCAGATATTCACTCAGGAACAATTAAGTTTTATTTTCCCCTTTATTTGCCTGACTATAAAGAGGATAAATTCCTTTGTGTCATAACGAAATAGAGGCTGCACTCAGAATAGGTTGTGCATTTATGCAGCCATGGGTTGAATGGAGGCATGGTTCAGGGAGAAATCTTTCTTGTGAAGGGCTGTTGTGAGTCAGCCTCTGAAATTTCCCCATCTAGGAAATGTCTTTGGATGAGATAGAGTTTGGTCACACATATGCTTGGCATAATGGAGAGAATTGTTCTGCCTCATCCAGATTTGTGCATAAACCCGCATTTAAACCCATTCCACCTCTCAGTTTACCAGAATTTAAATGTGAGACATAACACTGTCTATTTAAAAAACTGAGAAAAAGGGGGAATAAAAACTCCTTTCAGGACATGAACTTAAATTGCCATGGGGAATTTTCTGCTAAGCAAACAGCTTTTCTAGTAAACTGGAGCTGATGATTCAGCAATTGCTGGGAAGTGGCCTTTCAGCAGGGAAAACTGTGTGGGAAAGGTCGTTTGAGCAGTGTTGTCTATGGGTGGCACTGAAGGTAATGTTCCCATTTTCTGAGGGTTTGTGAAATGATCCAACAAGCACTGTCACCCTTCCTTAACCCAGTGAATCGTTTCTGATGTAGAAGCTAACCCCAAGCCCTGGGGTAAGAGGGGAAGTCTTTCCTGCCCCATCTTTGAGGAAAAAGTCTCTTTCTGATAACTTACCTCCACCTGAAGATAAACTCTTCTCCAGGCATCTTCCCTGAGGAATTCACAATTCCCTGTAGCTCATTTTCATCCCAGCTGTTTCCTTCTTTGTCTGCAAATCAGATAAATTGGAGCTGTATAAATCCCATCACATATCTGTGTTCTATTAGATTAGGAGTAGACAGACTTTAGCAAATAAAAAGAAACCTCAGACTCCTTCCTTTTGAACCCCATATATTTGGCAATGTGCCTCACACCCTAAAATGACAGCAGTAAGATGCATTACAAAGGAGAAAAACTGAAAATCAGCTCCCTCCACCCTGCTCTTAATCAAGAGCAGATCATATTTCCAGGTCTGGCACTGACAGTTCTTTGGACTCCATGATCTCCATGACAGAGGCAGTTTCAGTTTTCCAGTCCTTATGAAAATCCCTAAACGTATACAGTTCAAGAAAACAAAGTCCTTAAAATCTAGGTTTTACAGCTCCACACGTCTGGTCTTTGACAGAAAGGTGTGTGGATGTGTCTTGGAAAGGAAATGCAGGAATCTGTGTAAGATTAGACTGAATACTAAAGAGAAACATGATCCTTGGCAAGGGGACAGAGGGATTGATACCTCATGAACTTGTTCATCAAGTGCATGAACTTTTTCTTTCCTGTGAGCATATCAGCCAAGTTGCTTATGCTGCTATTCAGATGCTTTACAGCCAAGGAAATAAAAAGCCAAGAGACCCTGTCTATCCATATTACAACATTGCTTGTATTGCATGATATCTGGGTAATGCTGAGGTCTGGGTCATTGCTATCATGCATTGAAAACAAAGACAGACAAACAAACACACAACCCACACACACAGTTTGAGTCTGGCTGTCTATTTGAATTCAGAGTAGCTGCCCTGTCTGTTTGTATTCCTTATTCATTGTAGCAGGCAGCATTTCTTTTCACTGCCTTAATCTGTACAGACCACAGCTATGGGCTGCTGATCACAGATTGCTTTCCATTCCTTCAGTCACTTAAGAGAGAGACTAATTACTCCATGACTGCTTTGAAAGATGTTCACTCTGCTTCTTTCTTGAAGATCCTTCAGAAAGAGATGACAGTGACCAATCCCTTATGCAAAGATGTCAGTACTCTTACAACATTTTACCCTGAAAGCACATGCTCTCTTTTTACCCAGTGCAGACATTTCTACATTCTGAAGTTGCTCATAAATTATCTATCTGTTTTCAAGCTGTCAGGAAGCCAGAGCAGCTGTGCATCTCCAACTTATGGCATTATGTGCCCTGCACACCTCTGTCATGGTCAGTGTAGCAGTGGGCAACAAAACACCACATATCTCTGAGTCCAGGCTCACCTGTCAATAGTGCTACATGTTTTGGAGTCAGAAGGAAGCAGCTTTTCTCTAGTCAGCTGGCATCAGTTGTCATGGCAGAGTGTAGAAGTGAATCCTGTTTGTGATCTTATTTCATCATAGACCTTTATTTTCCAAGAAATTCAGCAAAGGATGTACAGCTGCTGGGCAGCTTGGTGTTGTTTTCTCAGTGCACCCTGCAGAGCCCTTTGGGCCCACAAGCAGCCTGGGTCTCTGTCCTGGATGAGTGTGAGGAAAAGCTCGGCAAAACCCTGATCCTGCTTTCTCCTGGCTGCCCTCACCAAGCACACCAATGCACATCAGCCCAGCAGTGTAATAGCTGCTGCCTCCCTGCATACAGATCACAATCCCCACCAGATGTTCATTATGGTGCCTTGATAGAACCTACTGGGGAAGGTTCCTTTGTGACGGGTTTACTGCGAACTTCATCAGCCCCAAATGCTGCAGCTCTAACAAGGGAAATTAAGGTCCTGCTGCAATCTCATACTCCCAGGTCGTGGTTGAAATGGAAGAGTGGATTGCTGTGTTCAGTTGTAATTTCTGTCCCAACTTAAGCACTGGCAGTTGTCAGCATGATCATAAAATGATAGGTATCGTTGTAAGAAAAATATGGATGGAAACAGAAAAATAGCAGATATACAAGAGTAACTTGTCAGATGCAAAAATTGAAATGGCTTTACGAGGAATTTATGCCTGCTCAAACAAGGTAGTAACAGACTGGAATGTCATCCAGTATAAAATCAGATTTCATGGGCACCTCACAGAGAGTGCGATAACCTCTACTGCACCACATTTTGTACGGTCTCCATGCTACACACAAGAATTGCCTTTTTCTGGCTTTCTCTCATGGAGCTTTGACTCAGTGCAGTCACACCTGAGTGACTTTGAACCCAGTCCTATGGTAGCTAGAGTGTCTCCAGGAAGAGTACTGGCTCCCAGTACTGAGCTCTTCTTGAAACAGCAACACCTTGGAACAAAGGTTTCTCACCCTTGCCAGAGTGAGAAATATCTCTCAGATGCAGTGGGAAAAATTTACTTACCCAAACTGAGAGAGGCCTGGGGCACAGAGGTGTCTATTCACCTCCTGAGCTGCTGGTCTCTGATACATGGGCTGTGCTTGGCGACTTTGTCATGTTCAGAGACATCAGAGTGCACCTTACGCACTTGGAATGATGCTCAGATTGTAAAGGGTCCAAATCATATTTCTTAATATCTCATACCAGCAGATACTTTCAATGGAAAACAGAGATGGGAAAAGCTCTCAAAAATTTACAGAAGGGTCAGTTTGACATGGTAGAGGTTAACAGACAGACTGACTCCATATAAACTTATTATCCATGTAAATGTCCAATCTTTCTTTCTGAATCTTACCAAGGTCTTGGCCTTAAGAGCTTCCTGTGCTATTTGGGTTGATTCTGCTATTATCAGGATCAATTTGCTCATTACCAAAAGTACATCTAAGTACATTAAGGGCCAGATTCTTGGCTGGTATGAATTCATCTCCTTTCCAGCTAGTGAGACTGCAATGTTACACTCCTACAAAGTGAATACAAACTGCTACTAAATCAGAATGTTTGCAATTTTCAGACTAATGGAAAACCAGGTCTAGTAGCAATGTAATTTCTTTCACATTATCTCCCCATAATTGGTGAACTAGCCTGAGTAAAACCAGAGCTGATACGACGACTTGGAATTTGGCAGGACTGAAGAATTTGCTTTGTTACTGTTTATAAGAGCATCAAAATTCCTTATCCCAAACATTTTATAATATATAAGTCATCTTTTACATCTATTTTTGGGAGAAGGAGAGTTTGCAATTGTAAAAGCTTTAATAAGTCACAACAGGGCAAATGAAATGTTGTTGGTTTTTTTTCCTGAGATTGTATAGAAGTAAGGGACACACCAAAATTGCGCAGCATGTTTTCTTGTTGGTAACTTCAATTTAAGTTTCTTGCTGTGCCAAGCCTGGATGCAGAAATCCCTGTGAGGGCAGTGACTCATCACATCACTTGGGAAAATATCAATTACCCCACATATTGATGTGCATACTGCAACACTCCTGAGCCTGGAGACAGAGCGTGGCACTCTTTCCAGAACATACGTCTTACCAAGGAATTTGGAACTGTAAGGCAATTTCTTAGGGAAAGGTTAGTTAAAAATTATTCATGCTAGCCAAAATGAAAGAATTCCAGAGGACTATTAAGTGAAAAAAAAACCTCAGGAGATTACTAAAATTATGGGTTCTTCCCTTTCTGAATCTCATTTGAAGAGAGTACAAGAATGTTGAATGTCTCTCACAAAGAGCATAGTTCATTGGCATATATCCCTCTTCCTTGAAGCAGGTCAGGGATGTGCTGCCTCTCCCTATAGCCTGATGGAGCTCAGATCAGAGTCTTGATTCCCTCATCAGTGCAGCCTGAGAGATGGCTAAACACATTTCCACTGCCTCTCATGAATATCAAGGAGGCTGAAATTTTGTCTTTGATTTATTTGTTCAGATGTCTGAAAATACTTAGTAAATGTCCTTATCTAAGAGTGCATGTGTGTGTGCAAGGATAGGTCAGTGTGTAAAAACGTGGACAGAAAAATGTGTGGCAATTATTCAGCATTAAACAGCACACTTTTCTCACCATGGGGCTTCCTCCACAATGAGTTATTTTTAAAGAATGTGAGTAAAGATGAAAGCTCCCATGGCGAAGCTATCAAAATGCCTTGATATAAAGTCAGTGGCTGTCCCTTTGAACAACTCAAACAATTGACGTGAGGTGCAAAATTCTAGAAAAAGGAAAAAAAAAAAAAAGAGGAAAACAGAGATGCTCCTGCCTACAGTGTCACTGGAGACTGTATGTTCATAATGTAGTCAATGCAATAACTAAAAGATTTCATCAAAGCAGGTCCTACTACTTGAACGAAGTTCAAAAGGGATCAAATTAGGTTTTTAACCCTACAAAATGGCCTTATGCCTCAGCCAAATGAAAGCTGAAACAGGTCTACAAATGTCAGTGGTGCTAAGGAGACAATTATTTCACATTTGCAGCCTTGAAATCAGTGGATTTCTTGATGAGTTGCAAATAAAGATTTCATAGCACGCAAATAGATTTCATGTTTTACTTGAAAAGCATGAACAGAATTTTCAGAGCTACACATACAATAGAAGTCCTCTTGTTCATAATAAAATGGTACCATTGCTAACTTTTTTATTCCAGATTAAGTTCAGGTAATGAAGCTTAACTCCTGTTTATTTAGTCTCTACAGGTTAGAGCTACTTCTCACTATGTAGATGAATTTGCGGCTTAGCCATGCAGCAAAAGTCCATCTGGTGGAAAACAGATGAACCCTCTGAATAGTTCCATTACTTTATCATGCCACTTATAAAGACAAATTATCAAAATGCTTTAATATCAGTCTTAAACTAGGGGGTATCTGCCAGGACTTAGCTTTTAACATTGTCTTTGAGATAAGGGGAATAAATGAGTTTATTCAAACAAATTGTGCATAACTGTGTGTCTGTGTCCATGTATGTCAGTGTTTATTACACATACATACCCATTAAAATTCTGTCATCAGAAGATAGCTACTGGTTTGGTTCTTTGCTCAGGTTTTAGAACCTTTGCTGGTTTTCACTTTGTTCTTGAGCCTTGATATGTGGTTGCCTCTGGGTTTGGATCAACTTCAGTTCTGTGTAGAGCAAAAGAAACATCCTTACACAATAGGTATTTTGATTGATTGGTTGATTGGTTGATTGATTGATTGACTGACTGCCTGCCTCAACAAGTCTCCTCCACTTTGCAGTCCAAAATTTTTGGTTCAGGATAGATGAGAAAGATGACTTTTCAGGCCTCAGTGTCTTACATAGGTAGGCCCCAGCAATTAGAAACTAAATGCCACAAATCCCATGTCAACACCCACACCACTAAATAACTTAAATACAGAGTCCAAACCCTTGCACTCTATATTTACTGGGAAGAAAGAAAAAAATATTCTTTATCTCCAGGCAAAAAATCCTGTTATGTTTCCCCACATGCAGGACAATGTTCTGTACCTCATTTCCTAGTCCTGCAGTTATGGAGAAGGAAGGCAAATTGATTTGAGTACAGAAGGTTTGTTTTGGCCAGCAGAGTTGGGGATGAAGGAAGCAAAGTGCTTGAGGAGGAAAACTGCTCCCAGTACTATGTATTTATGGAGGATTTGGGCAATGAGAGGACAATGCCTCAGTAGATTCCTGAGGACTAGATTTGCCCAAATCTCTTCATTGCAATATTTAGTGGCCTAAAGAAAGCCCTGGCATGAAGATATCTCTCTGCCCATAGTCATGCAGCCCAGATTGAGCCCTGTCTGATGGGGCAGGAGGGGAGGGCAGGCAAAAGTCCTCCAGAGGTTTCCTTCTCTCCACCTAAAGTAAAGAGAACTGATTGCTGGGCTGCGTCCATTGGGGCCTCAAGGGCAATAGCAGAGAACAGCCCAAATTAGATGAAGGAAAATGAGACATAGAAAAAGATCTAGATCTGGTTCTTTGGACACCCCAAACTCAAGGAAATTGCCCCTGTACTACAAGTAGTTATTCCTTTTACCTCACGTGTATCTTCATACAACAAAACACTCAGCTCTTCTTTGGCACTAGTAACTTGCATTTGTTCTCTTTCCCGTGCATATGGAGTCAAAGCTCAGACCCTTCTTCTTGTTATTGGTATTTTCTGCACAGCCACTGAGAGGAGGAAGTTTTTATCAGCCTTTGTTATGGAATCCCAGTAGCAAATGCACTCAGTGAAACTGGATATGAATTTTCTTGCACGTTGATGTGCCCACACACACAAACACACGCCCATAAACCTGCAGAGGTGTCATCCTCCATGGCCCATGGATAGGACATCCAAGATCCCATCCACTGGAATACCCCTCACACTGCAATATCCATAGGAGGCCCATCACAGGGAGGTACAATATATACATTAACATACAAAGCATGGAATTGCTGCAGATACTGAGTTGGAAATGCTTTCGCATGTCCTGTAGAGCCCATTGCAACAGAGGAGTTCAATTCCCAGCACTGGCACCACTCTGACACTTTCCTGGCCTCTTTCCCAAGAGTTCCCAGACAAGTCTGACTCCCTCATCTAATGTCTAAATTCTCTCCTCATACTCTCAGCTTTTGGTAAGCCTAGCCTTCATCTAAACTATCCAAGACTGTACTTTGAGCAGTCTGACCAAAGCAAACACTCCCTGCAGCCAAGAGGGGAGGAGAGGAACTTCCAGGGTGAATCAGTGAGATGTGCTCTGTGCAGTATGCACAGATTGACTTTACAGCACTTGAACTCCATGAATGCAAATCATCTCAAGGAATCCGTGAAGGAAAGAGCATGTAAAACTGCCCTTGCTCTTTCTCCTTCTTTCCTTTCACTTTATCCTGTCAGCACCACATATATCAAACTAGAGCTCTGGGTTTTAACTAGGCTTTACTGTTTCATTCTGCTTCATGAATTTTTCAGTGTTTACACTTATGCTTAATATAATAAGATTGATAATGCAGCTGCCTGATAGATTCTCATCCAGGCTTCTCAGCTAGAGAGAATCTTATTCTTTCTCCCTAATTTCTGTAATATCCAAAAGTTCATTTTCACCTTTTGCATCCTGATGCTTTTTTTCATCTTCCAGCTATTCATCTCCCAAAACAGTGTCTTCAAGGTAACAACATTTACCCAATGGATTTATATGGCTGGGGTGTGATAGGCTGCCTGTTCTGCTGCAGCCAGGTCACTGCTTCCCACCCACAGGGAAGCTGTGGAGCAAGGGGAGGAGCTCACCCTGAGGAGCTCTGTGAGCTGCACTGTCACTGCAGTATGTCAGCTGTGTTGTCCCAACACGGGGGGATGGCCAAAGTCCCATTAGCTTTCACTTGTGAGCACATAAAAAAAACCATCAAAAGCAAAACCAGAAACAAACAAACAAGCAAACAAAAAAACCTAAAATGAAAATAAAGTTAAGAAACAGCAGAAAAGAGAGGGATTAGTAAATATATTAAGTGATTTACAACCCAGAAGACTGCATGCTTTGCATCTTTCAGCCTCATGTACAAAAGCAATGGTCAATGAAAATGACTGGCAGCAAAATTAAAACAATATATAAAAGGTAGTAAGTATTTAAGCAGCATATATTGACTTTAGTGCATGGGAAATCAATGAGACGCACAGTTTAGTGGGATTAGAAAGGGGAACAGGATGTTCACATAATCAAAGTGCAGAATAAGCAGCAGAAGGATGTTAGATGCGGTACTTTAGGGCTCAGAGTCCTTTCACACACCTCACCACTGTACACATCTCCCTCTCCCTCTCTCCCTTCCCTACTCCCTCCTTCCCTCCCTCTAGAGAAACTTTACCTGGTTCCTAATTAAAAAGGAAAAAAAAAAACACACACACACACACATAAAATATCCAACACACACACAAAATAAATGCCCAATAGAACCAACTTGAATCACAGCTCATTGATGAAATATTTTTAATGACCCAACTCTTAAAGTGGCAAAAGTACTTGCACACTGGCCCAGCCCTCAGTATCTTAGGAATCTCCTGTATGTCAGCACAACTTGTCACTCAGTGAATGATAAATACATGTTTAAGCAAAGTGATGCCCAAGGGCCCTTAACGTAAGGAAATTTCAGGTGCCTTTTTTCAAGGAAGCTCATGACTTTTGCATGGTCACTATTCCTGTGAGATATCCCAATTAAAAATAACACAGATGGAGCTCTTGGATCCAGGATCCTTTCAATAATTTATGGATCAAACAAACCCCTGTCTTTGCCAACAACACACCTGCCACAGCAGTACTCTAGGTGTCTGAGAACTGATTTTTTTAACATTTTAGGGCCCAGAAACTATGGAAGGTTTTTTTCCCCCGATTTAGTCATTATCCCTTCAAAATGCATGTTGCACCCTAGTTTAAATGATAGGATTGAGACCAAGATTTTTAAAAAGTTTTAAAAGTTTAACAACATTAAGATTGTTTTCATAACATCATTAAAGTCTTCAAAATTTTTCAAGGGAAGATGGGTGGAGATATGGATTCTTCCTCTGTAAAGAACTAGGAAAATATCCTGGATAAAGATCAGCAATTGGCTCTGGAAGGTGTCTTGTGGCCATTTGGTATCTGCACTATATGTCCTGCATTGCACAGTGCTACAAGGTTTGTCAGTGATGAGACAAAAATTCTCCTAAATCCTTTCCTAAGTCCATCCCACAGCCACTAAACTCACCTCTTCCTGGGGCCAAGAACAGCTACTTTTCCTTTGGAGAAGAGAAGGTGGTCCGTGAACTGACTGCAAACAACAAATAGGAAAAAGATAAATGGGTTACCATGCACCACGTGAGAAAAGATGGAAGGAAATGAAACATATGGAGACACAAAACTTGCTTTTATTTGGTTGCAAAGGAAAATCTCTGACTCAGATGTGTAAGATAGCTCATGTTTTCACTCAATTTTATTTAGGGGTTGTGCAGTTTTATTTTTATCCTTCAAAAACTCTGATGGGCTGCATATGACTAACACAGCAGCAGATGACTTTGCTTCTCAATGTCATGGTCATGTCAGGGACTGATTTAAAGAGCTTAGTAAAACTACAGGCAAAATGTTTGGTGATCCTCAGATAAGTATTGTTGTATACATAAACATTCCACAATGCTTAAAGTAAAAAACAAACAAACCCTGATTAAAATAAGCAGGAGTTTTAATTCAAATTTTTATCTCTGTATTTATTCTTGTCACAGTAAACTTGTAAAAGCAGCTTAAGCTGTGCTTTTATAGATTATATCTGATTGCTGATATCTTCTAATAAGTTGGAGGATAATTGGAGCTGTCACCTATTATTATTAATCACACCCTTGGGTAAATGTTTTGACAATAGAAATGTAGGGCCAATTAAAAAACATAAAAATTGCAACCCTGACACTTTCTTGTCGCTGCTGTTAATGATGGCATCGCTGCTAATCTACTCATTTGGGTCTCCAAATATTTGCTTAAGAATGCAACAAGAAAGCTTGCTCTCCTACTGGAGTAAGAAAAGTCGAAAAAAAGAAAAAAAAATTTAAAGCTGTCCTGATGTGGCATTGCTGTCAATGGATAATGATTTGCTGCTGGAACATTTTCTGAATGTTTACAGTCCTGGTATGGTGCATGTCAAGTATTATGTTTTTGTGGGGGAAAAAGTAAACTCTTTCATAAAATTCAAAATTTTTCATACACCCTGACTTCATATAATCTTTATTTTCTTAATTCAGCCTTATTTTTAAAGAAGTTAAAAGTTGCATGCCAATACAAAAAGCAAAAAAGGCTTTGAGTCTGTGTAAGCACCGTTCAGCAATAACAAAAACATCTCTATATTATCAACCCTGTGTTCAGCACAAATCCAAAACACATCCCTATACCAGCCTCTGAAGAAAATTAACTCTGCTCCAGCCAAACCCAGCACAACACCTTACTTAGCTCACAAGATATGTGCCCAGGTGTTGCCAGATCCTGTCACCAGCCCCCCTATATCTGACAGTGTGACATGGCCTGGATTGCTCAGAAAAAAAGAGCTCAGATTTCAGATCCACAGCCCAGTCCAGCACCAGTTTCTGCAAGACACTGGGCCATGTGTCACGGGAAGGGGTGGCTGTGCCATCTGCTCCTCCCTGGCTGGGGCACAGTGGCAGCCCTGCAGCACACAGGCCACAGCTGAGAACACCTCAGGGCAACTCTGCTGCTCCACAGGGAACAGGTTGTGCCCCACTCACACTCTGCCTAGTCCTCATATTTCTAGTTACACACTGTTCCCATGTAGGTCATGCCTGAATCACGCAGTTCCCAAGCTCACAAAAGAAAAACAAGCCTAACCTTATTGTGTGCAGCACAGGAACATTGTTGTCTTCTCCATAGCAAGGTCTGGCCCAGCCCATGCTGGACCATGCCAATCCATAAACACTTTCCTTCAGCTGGTAGCCCCCAGCTGTCAGCTCAACATCAGCTTTCATAGGCAGAGGTGATGCTATGACCTCCTCACCTGTCACTTTCCCCACCCAGCCCTCTGCTGAACACTCTGCAGTAATTTCCCCATTTTCAACATTCAGGTAACAAACATGTGCAAAATTCAGACTAGTTAAATCCAACATTTTTGTTGCAAATGTCTTCTTGCCCCAGTGCCTCTGCTCCCTAAAAGCAGAATGGTTTGCAACCTGATTTCTGTAGGTCTTGCCCTCCCTCATGCCTTCTCTTTCCCATACTAGAGAAGACCACAGCACTTTCTGTTGTAGGAAGCTGTAGTTAAAAGTAACGCTTGCTTTCTCAGTGTGTGTTTCTGCTAGAAAGACTTAACTGCTCTCTGGGGCCAGTTTTTTGCACTGGTGCATATGTATTACTTGTAGTACGAGCAGACCTGGCCAAGCATAGCCTTCCCTGCTGTTAGCTTTCTGTTTGCATTATGACTTCATTTACTGCTGAAATTAAACCTCTGTGTGTGTGTATGCATGTGAGTTGTGATTTCCCTGGGAATATTAGCAGGGGCTGAAATTAAAGTGTAACTGTGGAAAGCATTAACTGCCTCAAAACTTCTTTTTCCTTTTCCTTCTCATCCCCTTATCAAGTTCAAAGTGTAATCACAAGCAGCATCTCTTCCTTCCCCCACACAGTGCAAGTCCCAATTCACAGCAGGCTTGCTCCAAAGTCAGTTGAAAGACACCCAAGGATGTGCACATCCTCTCATTTGGGACTGCCTTTGAGACATGGAAGTTGAGATTAATATGTGCTGCTGCTGCAATCATGCTCATGGCTGCAGCCAGCTTTGTGAGGGGACACATGAGGCAAGTACAGAAGCATCAGAGGTGATCCACCCACAACTCTTCCAATCCGTAAGAGGAAAAATTTAATAGCCAAATGTAATGGAGAGGGTACATGGACCTGGTATGCTGCAAAGACACATTCATGAATCCTGAAAAGCAGCAGAAAGAAACGGCAAAGCATCAGCTGAATAAAACAGGGAATCCTGAAGATTTAAGCCAATGTTTTAATGACAAAATTTACAGATGTGGAGATGTTGGTCCTCATCTCCACACTCTCAGCTTTGCACTGGAGCTACTGAACCTTGCTGCCATCAGGTCCTTGCTTGCTGGAGTAACTGGGCTTCACATCAGTCCTTCACTTTCTAACACTGTCCCCTATTTTGATGGCAGAAAAGAAATTATCATAGAATCCTAGAATGGTTTGGGCTGGAAGAGACCTTTTGAGGTCATCTAGTCCAATCCCCAGCAACGAGCAAGGACACCTTCAGCCAGATCTGGTTGCTCATTACCCTGTGTGTGGACACTTGGACACACAGCCTGGCTGTCAGTCCTCCTCATCATCTCCAGGAGATGTTTTGGATGGCTCTTTAACTAGCAGTGGAAATGGATTTGGCTGATACACAGCATGGCACAAACTACAAAGCCTCTACTGCAAAAGACCCTGCTGAAAGCAATGTTAGAGTGAAGATCAGCTTGTCCTTTTCCCTCCAGGAAATGCGAGTCCTTGCAGTACCCAGGAACTCATTTTGGTGCAGGTTCTCTCATTCCAAATATTGCCTGAATATATATATATAAAAAAATATACCGTGAAAACAGGGCAGCCTGACCCAGGGCTGTGAGGTTCCATTTGGATTGAGAAGCTAAAGGCTCAATCACTTCTGCTCTGCAGTCTCTTCAAGTGAAAATGAAATTACTTCCCTTCCCCCTCTCTGTTTAAGGGAATTAATGGTGTTTTCTGTCCTGCCTATCTAAAGAGAGCAAATAATTGGAAAAGAATTGATCTTTTGAAGCAACAACATCAGCACAGCCTTCTTTCCCCCCACCCCTTCTACCTAATTCCTACTTTGGCAGTAGAAAGGTTTATGAAGGAAATTAGTTTCACCATTTGCATACACCAATATATTTAGCTGGTGGCTGTGCAGGTCCAATTAACTCAACTAACAATATGGGTGAAATTAGGTTATTGGATTATACTTGTAGCCAATTAGAGTTGCCACGGTTGAATTACTCCCTTTCTTAACCTTATTTAAAGTTAAGAAAACATGTTGATGGTGATACTAGACAGTTTTGCTTCCTCTGGCTCCAAGAACAAAATATTTCTACTTCCCCACAAAACAC
Organism: Geospiza fortis; assembly: GCF_000277835.1. NCBI lineage: Eukaryota > Metazoa > Chordata > Aves > Passeriformes > Thraupidae > Geospiza > Geospiza fortis. The sequence goes on along the minus strand of NW_005054300.1, from coordinate 2,531,673 downwards.
CTTAGAATCCAAGACAGTATGCATATGGACATGGATGGGTTTTATGATCAGGAACAGCTAAACTTGTCCATTTGGTCAGATCAGAACTGATGTATGAAGGTAAACTGAACCTATTTGTTGTGCTTCTCTGGGCTTCTTCCATGAAAGCAAAACTGGAAGGTGCACCTACTGTACCCCAGTCCCAAATGGACTCTACCCGCACAGAACCTGAGGCAGGCCTAGTGTGTATTTCAGCTCCTTAATGTCAAACACTCTGTGGATCCCCTATTGATGCAATGTAAACATGACTTCATGTTTTCTTAACAAAGTACACTTCTTTTCACCTCCTGTAAATGGTAAAGGCCACTTGGGTTCACAAATCCATTTATCTCTCAAAGGGAGATTTTCCTGATAAAACTAAAGTCCATCCCATTTTCAAGTGCTTGCAAAGGAGAACTAAAGACGAACTTTCTGTTTCAGGTCTTGGGTAAATCTGTTCCATATTTCTGACAAGGATTTTGTATTGCTTCACAAAACCTCTTCAACATCAAAGCACATTTCATGGGTTCTGCTTAGAAAAGGCCACAGAACATGAGCTCCACAAAAGAAAGCTCTCTCCAGAGAGAAGCTGAAAGCTTTTGGTCCTGTGCAGTGGTGGTGATGATTTCACAAAATAAATTTACCATTTGAAAAGGGGAATCAAACTTTTTGATCAGAGGAACTGGTTCATGGATGAAAAAACAAACTGTACATTGTATTGCAATGTGGAATTTTGAGGAATCTACTAACTATTTTAGAGTAAAATGCATTAAATTTGCTTCAAAAGGGAAAACTCCAGTGTGTCTTAAAATGGACCAAACATCTATTTTTGTTAAAAGCATAACCAAGCCTTTCAGAATGAGCAAATTAGCTGAAACTGTCACAAATGGAGGAAAACTATCAATGGTTTTAAAATGTGTGCCACTCTTATTCAGCAGATGCTGGTACTTTCTTTTCAAAAAAACCCTTTATTTTCACTCAGGTCTGTTGGAGGCTGTTTATAAAGTTGTGCAGGAGAAAGGTGCCTGTTGACCCTCCCCAGGAGCTGCTCATGGAGATATCTCAGTTGTGCCTGTTCTGACTGAGCATGAAATTATCCAGGATTGAGGCTGCAGAGGGAACTCCCACCATTCCCGTGCTTCCCTTGGACAAGCCTTTCCTCCTTCACCTGCCAGCAGGCAGGACAGACTTTAGGCTGGGCTCAGAGAGGGGCTCGATATCCCGGATCAGCCCAGCGGTGCCAGCCCCTGCCACGGTCTGTCCTTGCCAGCAGGACCCTGGGGCTGTTTGTCCTGGGGCTGTCTGTCCATGAATCAGCCCGTTCAGGCTCTGTCCTCTCAGAGCACTGCCCCAGCCAGTGATGGACAGGGCCACCAGCAAGGCCACCTTCTCCTCCACACAAGGCCATTGTCCTCCCCAGATGCTAATAGACTGGGAAGCTTCCTGAGACACAAAGCCTCTCATTGTCCCTGGGAAGTGCTTTCCTTTGTCCTTCTCTTTCAGTGACACACCAGTTACTCCCCAGACATAATGCTGCCCTTTGTGCCCTTTTGCTGGAATGCTCTAATGGGGACAGGCCCGGAGCATGAAATGAAGGGATTGTGTTAGCTGAACTGCCAGGCATTCTGGAGAAGACCGGGGCTCCAAGAAGGTGCCAGTCCTTTCAGAGCTTCACTGGTTACCTCCTCTCATCTCCCTTCCCCTCCAAAGCCTAACCCGGTTCTTCCAACCTCCAGTTACAATGTAGAGTTTTAATCCTGTACCTAATTCACCTCCTGCATGCCTCTGAGCTTCCATGGATGTGAACTTTGTATATCCAAACTACAGACAAACTGTGATTTCTATGCAAACTGAGTAGTCTATTAAATTTTTCCCGCTCAGTGGGAGCTTCTGCATTGATGAGGGGACCAAAGCCTCTCTCCTCCTAGTGTTTGAAGTTCTCACTGCTCCTGGGGCTGCCAGAACCACCATCCTGTCTATCAAACTGTTCTGATTTCCCAGCAAGAAGGAGATCCACAACACACAGTGGATCCAGACAAATCCTGCTGTAATATAAGAGGATGCTCTGTATATAAATAATGAATGCGGATTCTGTTCCTGGGAGCAACTCTGCTCCCTTGATAAGTGAAATGGCTCCAGTGTGATTCAGGGCAAGGAAGAGCACAATCAACATCCATCTGAAGTACTGACACACAGCACATTAACTGGCTAATTGCTTGATTCCTTCTCCTAGATGTTATCTGAGGAGAACAGCAAGGACACCAGAGAATCCCTTTATTAACTGTTGTTAATAAACAACAATTTATTAATCACTCACAGGAATGGGTTCTGCAAGAGAATAAAGACAGTGGAAAATAATCTGGTTTTTTTTTCTAAAACCTGACTTGATTCAGCACAGCTTCACGGGTGCAAGGTATGGTCATGTGTTCAAATTCAGGTACAGTTTATGAAGATGTTCTGCTTTTGCAAAACCCAGCAGTAATAACTCTTGTACTTTCAGTGTTTAGCTGATCGCGATTTTGGGGGAGAAAAAAAGGAGAAAAGGAAGGTAAAAAGAATTTCATTCACTATGTTTTCCTGACATAGCCAGCCTGACTCCTTAAAAGGAAGCCTGAAGGAGGTAGCATGCTCCTCCTACTGACCTCGGGGACTGCAGGAAGTCTGGGGTGCTCTCTCCTGCTATTACACTGTCCAAAAAATTCATGTTTTGAACTTCTTGAAAGCACAGAGACAGACTTTGTTTTTAACCTCTGCCCAACAGGAAATGTAGTATGAAAACAGGAGAGTTGGAAAGGTCTGTAAGAGGGAAGAGTGGCAGGGGCATTTGAAGTGTTCTGTGGTTGCCCTTGCCCAACATGTGGCACAGGCTCCTGTGTGCTGCCTCCAAGCTCACGTGAATGGCACATATACTCTTTTATGAGATGATCTCAGAAGTGAAACACATCACACTTGAACTGTAACACAATTTTTCATTAGTGTTAGAAAGACTTGGTAAAAGTCAGATGGGAGAGTGACTGAAAGTGAGCACACAGAAAATAGACATCTGGATCTGCTTTTCTAAGCCTCATCTGCTGTAAGTCCCAGTTTTAGTCCTGCACAGCATTAAGCTACTGAAGTACTGAATGGGTCTGTGAAGGAATAATAGGAAGTTAGGGCTAGTGAAAGTTTAATATCCCCCTGCAAGATTAAATGGGCGTGATTTACCACAATTTATAGTGCTCCCTTATGTTGGCACATCTGGATCTGCTTTTCTAAGCCTCATCTGCTGTAAGTCCCAGTTTTAGTCCTGCACAGCATTAAGCTACTGAAGTACTGAATGGGTCTGTGAAGGAATAATAGGAAGTTAGGGCTAGTGAAAGTTTAATATCCCCCTGCAAGATTAAATGGGCGTGATTTACCACAATTTATAGTGCTCCCTTATGTTGGCAACTCACATATCATAGGCAAAAAAAAAAAGAAAAGAAAAGAGAGATTAATAGGAAGAGAAGACTAAACTAGAAAACATTTCAGTGGATTTTCAAATGCCTCCTTTATATAAAGCTGCAAGGAGTGACTTACTGAACAGAACAAGTTGTTAACCTTACATACACTTTTTTTTTATTCTGTACTCTTCAAGTGTGTCATCCAAACTGTTTTTCCTGCAATAATAACAAGGGTGGTGAACAGCTGGAATCTCATATCTCTAGTTCCTTGGACTCTGCATGATGATAACATTTACCAGCATCTTGCTGCTTTTCACAGAATCTGAACTGAATTTCTGTGTAAGAAACTGACTGCACCAATGGGCGGGTCAGGACCTTTCTTGACCACTGCAGCCTAATGAGTTGTTACAGGTAAACATTTGTGTTCTGAGGTGAGCCTGGTCTTGAGAGATGTAGCGCCACTCACAGCTGTGAAGCTGTCATGTCTTTTGTCCCAGGGACACCAAGATGGCATTCACAGGCAAAATACATGTTTCTTAATCTTTGTGTGGGAAATTACATATGAACAACTGTATTCATAACATAGTCAACATCCATGTAAATTGAAAAAAAATTGAAGTTTTGGTGTCACACCCATTAAAGGACATCAGGCCTGAGCTTTTCTCTTCCTTTATTATGTATTTATTTATAGAGTACGTGTCCCTCCCCAGGGTTTCAAAATGATTTACCATTAAATTAGTATCATTATCCTCAGGAGTTAAGTGCTATGAAACTGTGATTATTTACATTGAAATCTGATGCTCTGCAAGGTAAAATGACACGCCTGAGGTTCTCGTGAGCCAATTTCATCAACAGAAATGAGTCGCTGCAGTCCCAAACCACATTCTTTGTCAAAATGAACATGAACTAATTTATGTGGTTTTTGAAGCATTCAGCCCACTTCAGCTTCAGATCTTTCTTTTTGTTGTTGTTGAATTGTTCAGAATGATGGGAATTTGCAAACCATAATGTAGTAGAAAATAGAAGGGAAGACAGTACATTTTCTGCCCACTATCAGTTGAATAGGATTGTCACTTTATCCATCCAGTACCAGGTGGCTTTTATTTGAATTGCTGAGCATGTGACTGCTTGGTGGGCAGATGGGCAATCCATGTGTTTGTATCCGAAGGCAGTGTATGTCTGTCTGCTCTTTGAATAAATCCTTCTCCAGAAAAGGAGGTGACAACTGAAAGGAAATCATAACTTTCTAAAAAGAGCCATAGGGCAACTTTACCTCCCACAGGACTCAAAGAGATCAGAGGAACTGGGGAAGTGAATTGGGGTTTCTGGCACTTCCCACTGCAGATCTCCATTTTGAGGTTTCTTATTCCCACACAGGTGTTGAAGAGCCAGGTTGTTATTTGCACAGCACTGCCATTGACACAGCAAACCCTGCCAGACCCAGTCACACAGAAACACAACATGCAATTTGTCAGCCTCCCACCAGCTCTCATTCCAGCAGCCAGCCTGCACTGTGGCATTGCACACACAGCACCCTCATCCCCCTGCCCCGAAGAAAGGACTGGAAATGTTTAAAGGCTTTTAAGTGGGAGCAGCTAAAGAGAAAACTGGATGAAATTCAGGGCACGGTTAGCTGCAGCCGTGGTAAGAATCCTTGTAATATGGACATACCTGAGGTAGCTTTAAATTACCAGCCACCTGTAACAGTGACAGTCCAGAGCTCAGCAGCAGCTTACTGTAAAATCAGAGCAGTATCTGTGTGGATGCTTCTGGCACCTTGGAAACTAATGCTGGTATGTCCAGAGTGCAGAAAGAGATCAAGTTTGAAAGAAGAAAATATCTGAATTTGAAAGAGGAATATACAATATGTTGATGTGTAGGGGGGCACAATACGTAATCTTATCTCCCAGTGAGCTGCAGCTGAGTACTAAAGATCAGGAGCAGCCCACACCTGTAACTAATAAGAACAAGTGGCATAAAAGAGTGGAGTAATAGGAGGAGTTTGATGGCTACTGCAAGGACCAAGAAGAGTCAGTGCTCAGAGGAGCTGCTCACGAGAAACATTGGGATGGTATGAAACTCTGAAGCTATGGAATCCTTGCACCTTAATGATAGTAGAACTGTTGTAATATATAAGACAACATTGAAGTGCAGGTAATATATTTCAAATAGGCCGAAGTTTAGGTGATGCTCTTTCCAGGAAGGATTGTTTGGGAACTGATTAGAGCTAAGATATAGAGACCAGACTGCAGGAAGCAATCTTGTAGTGGGAGGGGGGTAGATGAAGTAACTCAGGACAACCTCCACAAGAAGCCAGAGATCACATCTCTCCAGTCATTATTTATTTTTATTTTATTTTTATTTATTATAATCACTTAAAATATACAGTATCAAAAGCTGAGTGGAAAAGGGGCATCAGAATCTGACCCAGCCAATCATACCCAAATTAGGGAAATCGTGTCCAACCCACAAAGGAGGCTGAAGCCATTGAAGCTGCTTTGGGAAAGGGAGCACACATTCACATGCATCTCATAGGTAAGCTCACATACTTTGAAGTTTGCAATGCCAGGGCATGGAAAGTAAATGCCCCGAAGTTTGCTGTTGATAAATGATTGTGCTTTTGAAATGGTAATACAAATGCACTGAGTCGTGAAATGCAGCTAATATAATTAATCTTGCAATATTGTAAATCTGTTGGAGACAGATAACATGAGAATTTTGCTCTACTGTTTCACACTACAGCAAAAACCAATGAAGTTGTGTTCAGAAATAAGCCTGGAGCCTAAATATTTCCAGGTGACTTTGGTGATTTTAAAAAAAAAATCTGTTTACATAACCTTTCAGAAAAAGCAAACATTATGAGTAACATTAGTTTGCTCCACCCTAGAACTGCTTCAAGAACTACCTGAAGAATAAAGATATATTCTATATTATTTTAATTTTTATAGATAACTTAAGCAATTGAATGAACATCCAAGAGCTTGAGAAATTTGGACTTTGGTTGGTTGGTGGGTTGGGTTTTGAGACATTGACATTTATAACAGCAGCTATGTAGGGGGGCACAGTATGGATAAATGAAGGTAATCTTACCCCCCAATGAGTTGCAGCTGGAACCAATTACTAAAGATTAGGAACACCTATAACATAATAAGAACAAGTGGCATAAAGGGTGGGGTAGTAGGAGGAGTCAGCTGGCCACTGCAAGGACCAAGAAGAGTCACTGCTTGGAGGAGCTCACCATGAGAAGCATTGGGAAGGTATGAAACTCTGAAGCTATGGAATCTTTGCATGTTAATAGAATTATTGTAATATATGAGGCAATACAGCTATTCTTCAGTTATGGAGTTCAAAATCAAAAATACTCTCTATACAAACTGGATTTAGGGATGTCTCAATCTATTTCAGTCTGTAAGTTCCCTTATTTTCTGCATTGCAAATAACTTTCTACAACTTCTCTTGCTAATAGACAAGAGGAACATCCAGCTACCAACACAAAGTTTGGACAACATACACCTTTACCACCTTTACAACCTTTGATAAAACTTCTTCAGATCAGAGACAAACTTGTATGAAAGAAACTTAACACTGGCATAACAAAGGAAGAATGCTGGAGAAGCCTGAACATCAACCTGTGACTTTTTGCCTTTTATATTATGTCTAAATTTTGTTTCTAAGATGGCAGGAACTGTTGCTGCCTGGGATGAAATAGGGATTGTGTGCTTTCTTGAATCCCATCATAATGGATTGATTGACCTGAGCTGTCCTCCTCAGTTGCATGGATGAGCATTGACTTCTGCAAGTTTTCCTGTCTGGTAAAGATAAAGCAGAACTTTTGTTCTTCAAAGAGAAGGGCTTGGATATCCAGGTTGGGTAACATCTTCAAATAGTGGTACAATCCTTAAGTAGAAAACTCTCTAATCCTGTTTCTTCCTGTTTACTCTTATAAGGTCTTGGGTCTAAGCTCAAGTAATACTTGTAGTACTTATTGCTGCAAGTAATACAGATCTGGACTGGGTGATTTCTAAAACCTGGTGACCCACATTCTTTGAGAAACAGGTGCCTTAGCCTATTACCACTGCCAAACAGCCTTCTCCAGTTTAACCCACCAAATGTCTTCTTAGCATAAAGATGTTCCTGAAGCAGCACCAAAGTGCCTGGACATTGCCCTCCCTCCCCTGACTATAGGCACAGAAACAGGATTGTGAGTAGAAGCAAGAAACAAGGAACAGGACTTCAGTCTGGATCTATGCCACTTCGGTTTTTGGTGCTTTTGTTTTCACTTTCTTTTTGTCGGGTAAAATCTGAGCAGCCTCATTTTGGGATGGACGATAGAACTCAGAGTACTGCCAAAATAGGCTTTGTTGCAAGTTCCAACCTGTTATCTTCATGCTGGCAGGAATGAATATAAAAAATATATCTTTTTCTTAGCACCATGGCTGGTGCTCAGCAGGACAGAGAGGGCAGGTAATTCATTTGGAAAATTCACTATGCAATCATTCTATCATTCTGCAAGAGAGCAGTGTTTAGTGTCTCCATTTCTCTCTTTTTTTTTTAGTTTTTTTTTGTGTTTGTTTGTTTAACTGTGTTCTTTAATTGAATACATTTCTCAGTATTTTTTGCAGACTATGAATGGATGTAAGGATGGACATGCCTGAATCTAGGGAGGCAAAAAAGGGTGTCAGTGATTCATTTGTCAGCAGTATCACCCACGCACTTAAATGCCTACAAATTTCAGGAAGAAAAAGATCTGCTACCTTAGGGAAAAAAAGCACTGCTTTAGCTTTTCATTAGCAGTATGTCTCCTGGCATTCAATGAGAAATTCAAAGCTAATCATAACTATAATTATCATCTCTCAGCATTGACTGGCATCTTCACTCTGAAGGATGGCATCACTCCTCCCAGAACTGAGAACACTCATGAGACATTACCACAGTGGGAAAATAATTAGCCTGGGAGACTCTCAAAGCTCCAAAGAAAGGCAGTAGTGATGATCTTCTGCCTCTGTGGACCTGCCTTAATTCCCCTCTCTGGCTGGCTGGTGGTCAAGCCTAGCTCTGCAGCTGGCTTCTCTGGGATTTCTTTGGTTTTCAGTTGCCCTTCTCTGGGAGTAAAGCAGCAAAGTTAAGAAACTTGGGTCACTGGGAGCATTCAGATCCAGCTTTGTTCCATCTCCGCTTTCTGACCACCTTTACAAGGACCTGGCATCCAATTTCCAAGTCCCTTATCTCTGTAACTGGACCGTATCAGCCCCTGCCTCTCCCCATCACTTCATCCTGCTCTCTCATCTACACAGCTGCTCACCAATTTAATTTCCCTTCCAAGAGTCTATTACAGGTGATGGTCCAGAAAGCAGTTCTGTGTCTAAAAGTTTTCTGGGTCCCCAAAGAAAATACGTCCATGACCTCTTTTCTAGGTACTGCTGCATTTCCAAGCTGCCTTCCTTTCAGGTGCTGAACTTCCCTTGTAAAGCAGGGCAGTGCTAGCAGAGCAGAGTATTTCATCCCCATCACCCTTGAAGCAGCAGACAACACTTGAAAAAAGGTTTTGTAGCTAAATCAGGTACAAAAAGCGTCAAGTCTCTTTCTGCTGTAATCACCAATGCCATCTCTTATTTTGGCCACATCCTGGGTTATTTTGAGCATGAACAGCCACCAGCAGTGATTTTATCAGTGTTATTAGAACCAGCAAAACCAGAAGTGTCTCCGCATGTTTTGCTGATCATGCTTGTGTCACACACAAAGCACAGTTTCTGTTGTCATTTTTCTCCCTTGCAATCTCATGTCTTTAAGGAATAAAATCAAGCCTGAACAGTGAAAGTTCCAGGACGAACATTTTGTTGAGCAGTTTCCTTTTGATGTAAACTGCTGATACTCATAGAAACAGTATTCATCAGCGTTGTTTAGAGAAATAAACCCCAAAACCCTCATTCAAGCCCCAGCTCTGCTTGTTCTTATTCATGCAGAACTTCACCATTCTCTATAACCAGTCCCACAACAATATATTATGTTCCTCTCTTTCCTGCAGTGCTCAGTAACACGGGAGTGTCACTGAGCACTTGTGAGCAGTTCAGGGCAGTTTGGGGGTACAATTCACCATCAGTCAAACTTGGGAAAGGCTAAGGTAAAGTGAGGCTGGTTTGGGTCAATCCTTCCCTCCCAAAACCCCTATGTTCTCTGGGGTCAGTTCTCACCATGGTGCCACCCTCTGAATGTTGTGTCGCGATTACCATCAGAGGGATCCAATCTGCACAAACCTTCTACTAACAACTGCTGGAGGAGTACGAGAAGCTCTCCATTCCCCTCTTGCCTGCATGGCTCTGAAATGCGGGCAGAGCTTCTCACCTGATCCTGAAGCATTTTGAGTCCTTCTCAGGTAACAGCTGAGACATACCTCACCCCAGAAACAGCTGAATACTCAGCAGGTAACCTTTGCTTTTCATCTCAATAGTCTCCACAGAAGAGCTCGCAGTTTCAGTGCCTTCTTTGGTGCACAGATTTTGGATAGTGGCTGTTGAGATCAGCAACCATTTGCTCTCTACCTTCCTCTCTCTAGTACAGTTTTGTGCATGGTGTAGCGGTGTTTCCTCAGATACAGAAACTGAGATCTCTAGAAGAGAGATTACACCTGCCAGCTTTTTGGATTCAACTTGCATTTGTGACTTAAAAACTAATCCAGATAAAACAAGGGAAGCTGACACTTCATCTGTGAAGCCCTGGCTTCAGGTCACTCCTTTTCTTTTGTGATAAGACACCAACCTACAGGGCCTCAGTGAGCTCCAATTTAGCAGTAGGACAGCAAAATAGTTTTGTATAAAAAGGGCTTGTCCATTTTGCTAAGAATTGTTGGAACAATTTCTTCTTCTGTTATGAATGCTGACAGGGAACTTCTTTTAACCTGTTACTCAGTCAAAAATTGCAGCTGCAAGATGTGGGTATTTATCTTCATTGGAAAACTGAGAACATTGAAGGAAAGAGTTCCCCAAAAGCATCCCCAGAAGCAGATTCTACAGATGAATTTTCAGTTCATGACAGCAGTAATTTTTTCACTGGAAGTTTATTGTGGGGAAAAAAAAAAAGAAAAAACCACAGGCCTCATTATGAATTTGAGAGCACTCACGTTAAAAGTAGAAGCTGCAATTTAATATATGCAGAAGTTGGGACTTTATTCCATGCTCAGAAAAGGGAATGTGCTGCTAATGAAAGAATATAAAAAGAGCTAAAAAGGGGGTACAAAGAGACCCTCTTTACATATGTACTCATCTCTATTGAACTTCCCTGTAAAGAGAAGCTATAGTACTATCATTCATTTAATCACCACAAAACTAAATGCATCCCTGGTCGCCAAGCTGCAGAAAAGAATGCATCCTGATCCCATCACTTCATGTATCCCATGGGATATGTCATGCCTGGATGTTGTGATTCTCTAAAAAGAGATGTTATCCATGCTCATGAAAAGAATCAGTGCCAGGCTCCATAATATTATGATCTAAAAAATCATGATATATTATGAAAAATACCTAGAAAGGAAAGCAAGGAACAACTCTAGGAAAGTGATGAAGAGACAGCAGGTGAAACACAGAGCAACTGGGGTCAGGGCTTATATAAAAACGGTGGTAGGGTGGGAAATAGACTTTGACATTCTGTTAAAAATGGGCCAAGAATTGAATTTTAAATCAATGAAAAATTTTGAATGCTGTAGAATCATTTAATTGAAGGCATAATTAAACTGTTCATCCTGAGCCAATAAATATTGAATTTCAGTGTTGATAATTTAAAGGAAAATAGGAAAATAAATAAGTTCTGTAGCAAATTTTTGAAATATTTCATGTAAAAGTGTTAGACAGAAACTATTGATTTAAATGGGTTTTAGGATTCTTGGGGTTTTTATCTAATCATAAACAGCTGTGGGAAAGCAACATAAATTTGTCCTTTGTGTTTGTGCCATGAAATCTGCATTCTATGGTTTGTTCTGAAATTCTAAGAGTGGAAAATTAATTTTGTTTTATAAGACCACCTTAGAAAATAAAGACTGCTGACTTGTAAAGGCCAAAATTATATTTTAAGATATACACATAAACAGCTTCAGCTGCTTGCTTTCCTGTGTTTGCTGGCAAAGCTTTTATTGCTATAGATTCTTTTTCTAAAAAAAAACCCTTCCAATTGAAGATTACTTAGATTCAAACTATGTCAGAAGATGAGGTATTTCAGCTGGTAGAAAACACGAGGCAGAAAATGATTATAATTTTTAACAGAAGGAAGAATAGAAAAGCAAGGCTTTCAAGTTAAGAGAAAATTCTGCCTGCTGCAAGCAAATCTTTTTAGAAATAATTGCCTATGATTAGTGCTTTAAAATCTGCAAAAAAACTTTCTTGCTGTTGAGCAGAGACAATGCTGGGTTGAAACAGAAAAGTGTAAAGGGAAGAAGAGGAATGGAATAATTTTATTTCTATACTTACACCTGGCCACATTGAAGCTCTGTGTGTCTCTTGCAGAATGCTGCCAGCTGGAGAGCTTCTCCTGCTGGGAAGGCATCTATGGCACCAGCAGAACACTCGACAGAGCTTGGAGCTGCTGGCCTGATTTTTGTCAGGGAAGCTGTGGGTGACTATGTGAATCTCCTTTTCACCTGCCTCAGACAGCCAGAAGTGCTAATTGCAGTGTCAGGATCCAGGGAACCCAATTGCATTCTAATCCCTGCCTCATCTGTGGGGCGTGTAATTGTGGGATTTGTGTGTCCAGTAGGCACTGGCCCCTAACAGAGACCCCAGGGCTGTGTCCCAGCCCAGTGACCTGCCCTGGATGCTGGTCAGCAGCATACATCCAGCAACTCGTGCATCAAACATGTTAAAAGGTTTTGTTTCCTGAGAAGCTTTTCCAGCTTCTGCCAATCCTCAGTTTCAAGACTTTCTGAGCTGGAATTTTCCTCAAGACTGTGATGAATTAATGATGAACTGAACTCCAGGAGTATTTACCACACCCTGGGAAAATTCCTTCTGTGGATTTCCCCACTGGTAAAACAAATCTCGCATTCTCCATCTTCAGCACATTTTCCACAATCATTTCAGCACTGCCTTCACCTGGCATTCACCACAGGCCAATATGAGGAGTTTCCAATATAAGAAGTTCTTCTGAACTTCTCCAGAGGAGTTTTCAGAGTTACCCCCATGGCTTCAACTGATGGGTTAAGACTATCCCACTCTTTTCCATTCAATGATAACCCACATTATTCAATCACTGTCAGATTAGTGTGTCTAAAAAAAATGACAAGCTGTTGGATTCCTGCAGAGGTATTTAGTGGAATTTGGATTACCCCATTAATTTTAGGTGTACAGTGTGAAACTGGGTCTAGGCTAGGTTAGGAAGACAAGACAGCCTGATTCCCCAACTCTGAGTACACAGGCCACACCAGGCAATGCTAACAAGCATCTACAGCACAACGTCAGCAAGGAGACCTTTGAAAAACCCCTCAGGAATTATTTATTCTAAACATCGTGAGAGAGAAGAAGCTGTTTATAATGTGGTAAGGGATCAAGAGATAAAATGAAGCAGGCACATGCATCAAAGTTTCCTCTAGTTGTCCCCATTGAAATCGCAAGATTCCGTTTCCCTTCCCGAAAGGAAATGAAATTTCCTTGCGACCCCGAAAAGAAAGGCTTACAAACACTCTGGAAAGGAGATAGGATCCAATGAAATGCGCTTGAAAAAAACCCCAAAAAATCCAGAAAATTGGGACATTTAGTGTCTTCAAAAAATGGTCTGTGAGGAAATGAGCTGCAGTGCAAAGGACCAACTTGGTGGGAATATATGAGGGACATGGCATGCACACTTAAAAACAAAAATAATCTACGAAAAATCTTGCCCAGTGTCCAAGCCATCAAAAGTCAGGCCATATGGCATCGAATGTAGGCAAATTTTTTTTTGTCCATTTGCAATTCCTTTGATGGTATCTCCCATCCAGAGTGCTTGTAATTCCTTCTTGTCTGTTTTTGCCTTCAGCGGGGATCAATTTTGGCAAGCTTTACTGCATGTGACTGCACTTGATGGCATATGGGCTGCCTTTTGATGGCTTTGTGCAAGATTTTTTTCTAGTTTGTTTTATTTTTTTTTTTTACTTATCTGTGTAATGTCTCTCATATCTTCCTGTCCATGTTGTGTCTTCCTACTTGACTTTTTCCCCTGCTTTTGAACAGGATTTGCACCCATCCTGTTGACCCCATAAATGCATCCTAACATCAAGGCAATGGAGCAAAGTGCATACTGTAGCATCTACCGTTTGGCTGGGCCTGTGCAATCTACTTCCATCAGAGTAGTTATGGATCAAACACCTAGCAGGAAACACAGAACAAATTTTGGCAAGTTAGATAGTGCTTCTGCTGTCAACAGCCTAAAAATAATTTGTGTTGTTCCAAATAGACAGGATAGCTGTAATTAACAGTCAAAAATGCATTATTTCCTGTAATGGACATGAATGCAGGAGTATAATATGTCATGGTTTATTTATGCTTCTAATTATATAGAAACTGTAAGACTGATTAATAATCCTCTTTCCCACCTCTGTGTGGAATGCTGTCCATTTGATTTGCTGAGATTTATTCACCTTACCCATGTGTTTTATTGTTATTTTTATTTCACAATCAGAGCTGGAATTGTTAATTATACAAAAGGAGTACTGGAATACATACAGCCGGGGTCAAATCTCCACAATATTCTTGCAAGCAGATCTGCTGGTCAAGTCACCACAATATCCCTGCCAGCAGCTCTTCTTACAAAACTGAGTTGAGAAGTTGCATTTCTAAGTCCTGATGTGCTGAACTGACCTTAAACTGACCAGTTTAAGTATACAAACAGTCAAATGGGTGTCTGGGGCTCAGAGACACTTTCACCCCCCTCTCAGCATTTGCGCAGGTAGCAAAAGCAAGCTAAGTGAGAAACAGAAATTTCCTAAAAGCAGCTTAAGGGATTGCAAGATTCCTCTCCTGAGATGAACAGCTTTTTCCTAGCCTGAGCTCCTGATAAAAGGGATTTTGAAGAATTCAACGTCAGGCAGGCAGGAGAACACTGTTTCAGGGAGCTTTAAGCCTGAAAGAGATGATATCAGGCCCCAGCCAAACAGGAGAGTGTGGTGGGATGGGAAGTACAGTATCATACCTCACCACACAAACCCATGAACACTGGGACTCACATTCACTTCTCTGAGCAAGGGAGGGGCCCTTATACCCTTTAAAAAGTTCCTATTTGGTCCCTACTGCTTTCCTGGTGCTCAGGATACTGGAGGGAAATCTATGAGCTGCAAAAGAAATAAAACAAGAAATAGTGTTGTCTTTTCAGTAAAAGGATCATTAAAAGCAGGTATGGGTGGCGAGACTAATTTTTCCCCCTCCAAGTCATATCATGGGGGGTTTTTTGGTTTTGTATTGGTATTTTTGTTTTGTTTTGTTTTTTTGGTGTTTTGGGGGTTTTTTTGGGGGGGGGGGGCACTATGTATAAGACTGAAAGCTGTTTAAAAAAACAAAACATAAAAAAAACCCCAAAAATTCTGACCAAGACAGGAATATCTTCTTTTTAATCTTCTCAAAGACAAGGCTTTCCTTGCAAACCAGGTGGCTGCTAGTTCGGCCTTTCAGCAATTTGCGAAACCCCTTTTAGCATCATTGTATGGTATCTGCAGATGCCATTTGAGAGGCTGGGATTTTTAAGAATGTGCAGAGTCATCTGTTTTCCCAGAACTGCTCTTGTAGCAGAGACAATTTGAGAGAAGACCATTTATTAAAAAGAAATTGAAATGGCTGCCCAAAAGGTTTTCCTGGGAAAGAAAGAGCTTGGAAGCTCAGGTAGGATTTGTAGCTGGGGAAAAAATCCTCACTGTGAGCAGACAGGCCTCTGCAAGTTCTGCCAGAGCAAAGAAATGGGAAGAAATGAGATTTTGCAAACTCTCAACAGTAGGGTGTTCTCCTTTGGATGCTTTTCCTGTGTTTTGTTTGGGAATTGAATAATGCATGTTTACTCAACAAGCCCAAAAGGAGCACCACATATTTAAACCCTTCCCCTCCACTGCCCCTTTCTTTAGTTTGTTTTTAACCAAAGTGGACTTCCCATTTGCACACCACCTGTTCCTTGAAGCATGGCCACCAAAAGCAAGGCCCTGAGGGACTGTGGACACCAGAGGAGACGTGGCAGCACTGCTGTGGACCAGGAATGCTGCATCCTGTTCTGGGTTCATAATGTGGCCAACCCAGCAGTGAAGGGAAGAGAGTGGACATAACTTCGGACCATCCTGTCCCTTGTAGTGCCTCTCTACAGTTGTGAGAGTCTTAGGCAGCTCCTGCCCTATGCAAGGTCCATGGGCTTGCCAGCACCAAGGGAGATACAGCCTCACTTGGTATCATTGATTGTTTGTAGTGGCACTTGTAAATCTGGAGCTTTTCCCTTCCCAGGTGTCACTTGCCCAAGCTTGTGCTTGGATCACACTTCATTCTTGGGGTCACAGGACAGCCCTCTCCATCTGCTTATATAAAGGATGGATGAGAGGTGGATGTGGAGAGAAGAAACCCACCAAAAAAAAAATGCCATGTAAGAGCAGCTGCCTTGAAGGGAATCCTTAAATCTCTAAATACAGAAAACATCAGAACAAAAGAGCTGGAATTGATTATATTTAAAACTCATCAGTTTAAGTTATAGCTGCTGATTTTGATGGCACATGACTCATAATTTTTTTAATATTTTGCATCAGTGGTGCCATAAACTCACTTTCATAGAACAAACATGAAAAATATCAGAAGCACAAAGACAAGCCACAGCTGAAATTTAATCAAGAAATCTATCTTCATTGGGCCTGCATTATTTTAGATCCACAATGTTTCTGAATGGCTGAAAAGAACAGAATGACAATAGATAAATTATCCTGAAAGCACTCCAAGATGTCAGCACCCATCAGTGAAGAAACTAAATTCAATCTAATAACATAATCTGAACTAGAAATGCAGGTTAATAACCTTCTACTTCACTGTCTAATGG
Organism: Geospiza fortis; assembly: GCF_000277835.1. Taxonomy (NCBI): domain Eukaryota; kingdom Metazoa; phylum Chordata; class Aves; order Passeriformes; family Thraupidae; genus Geospiza; species Geospiza fortis. The sequence goes on along the minus strand of NW_005054300.1, from coordinate 2,515,219 downwards.
GGCACACGTCTTACAAGAATAAATGGATTGTGGAACATAACTACTCATAGTGGAATTTTATAAATAAATTATTATAACACTAATTGGGACTAAATTACCATGTTTTAAAGTCATCTAGTGATTAAACTTCCTAGTGGCACAGTACCAAGACCTTTTATGCTGTGGAAAAATATTTTCTCTGATTATGGTACTGACAAAACATTACTGACATAGTTTCTGCCTAACTGTTTTGATCCCCAAAACAAATTCCCTCCAAATACAGTACTTTACATTGAAAATATCTAGAGGATTAAAGGAAGAGATTGAATGCTAACCCTTTAAGTCTCCATAGGGAGATGAATTACCCTGCTTTTAACACAATGTTAAGATTTCTATTATGACATCCTTCTGTCAAACACTTATCCTGTGTGGAATCTAAAATATGGAATTTGGTCCTATTTCTTGTGGAGCACTAGCTCAGCACTTCTGATGGCATGGGAGAGTCAGGGATGCAGTGGGTAGGTCCAGTGCAGGTGTTGGGACTCTGATGCCCTGGTCCACTCTTCCTTGACACCCTAAATCCTGGCTGGCTCTGGTTTTTCACAGAATTCAGGAGAGCTCACATCCAGCAATGGATTTGTACAGGAGTAACTGTGAGGTCATTTTAGTGTCTATTATTAGAGACTCAGTCAATTTGGTTCCTGAGGTGAGATCTGCTTGCTGTTTTATTCTTTATAGGCCACACAAACAGGGCCTCTATGTAAAGCAGGGCACACAGCTCAGCCTGTGGTCTGCTGCTTCCTATCCATACAGAATTTAGGAAAGGATTTGGGCTTTATTAAATGGAACATTAGCAGAACTTGAGGCACAACAAAATCTTACTCCGTGTATCACCTGGATTATCCCCAGACAGCCCCAGCAGGGTCACAGAGTGCTGTTCTCACCAGGGCAGGCCTGACAGCCCTTGTGCTCCAAGGGTTTCCCCAGAGCTGCCTTTTCAGAGCCTCTGCTGGAGCTGTGCACACAACAGCATGCTCCACAGACAGTCCCCTCTGTTGTGTAAAGGCAAAAGTAAAAAGCCCAGAGAAAGCATCAGAGTAATTAAAAATCTTTTACTTCTAAATGCAGCATTAAGAGGTAAATGAAGCACCTGGCTTTTTGAGCCAGGATCCTGTGCAAATGGAAGACTTCATGAGGAGAGTATCCTTCACTCCCAAGGGGCCTGGATGGGACCATGGCTTCATCTGGGGAGGTGCAGAGAGGCAAAGCATAGGCTGGGAGGTTGCTGATGGTTTGCAGGCGCAGATGTGAGCCCAGAGGAGCAAACAATCCAGCTGCACAAAAAGCTGCCATCAGACTATTTTTCTTCCTATTAGCACAGCTGCCTCAAAGTGCAAACTTCATTATTTTTTCTGAAAGTCCCTTCTGAATCTAGGGCAATGAATCAGTTGTTCCTGGGCTTTTTGAGATCTGAGTTACTTTCAGGAGTGCAGTTCTCTCAGCGGTAGCCCCCTTGCCTCCCACAGTGGTGCAGTGTGCTGAGTTCACTCCCATCCTGAGTTTACATCCACTGCACCGACCTTCAGGGCAGCTGAGCTGACAGCAGACTCACCAGTAACAGCAATGAGATGCAGTCCTTAGAACCCACAGTGAAGATATTACAGCTCTTTTGTTCTGCAGGTCAGCTGATGTGTTAGCCTGAATTGCCCAGTAATTAGCCTTAAACAAGCTTTTCTTTCTTTATTTCACTGCCATATTTTCTCTCCCCTTGGTTTCTAAGTCTTTAAACAACCGGGAGTAGATCAGAAGAGCATCAAACACCACAAAGATTTATTCTATCGGTTTTCTCTCCTGTGTTTAGTACCTTGCAAAGGTGTGAGACTGATAAATGTCAAAGGGTTTGTGCAGCAAAAGCATCCAGAAGCCTGGAGTCTTATCTAGGTTTCTACAGTATGCAGAATTGGATTGCCAGTCTCTGGAGAGTTATCTCACACGGGATTTTCTAATCCTCCTGGAGTTGGCAACTCCAGCCTGAAAATGAATAGGAGTGGGAAGCAGTTAACCCAAAACTATTTAAATCCTGAAAGCTTCAGTCTCTACCGGCGTGGCTGTCTCTGAGAACTCCTGCTGGAACCACAAAGCACTTCATGCACAGAGATGACTGTTTCACAAACACAATTACAGCTGGTTTGCTGCCCACCTCCACACAGGTGTGTCTGAATTCCTACTGGTGCATAACAGGTTTCTTCAAACAGGCTACTGGGAAGGAGATGCTTTGTGTTGCTCAGAAAGATTTTTCCAGAAGCAAATTGCTCTGCTGGAAAGTGGCTTGGCTCTAATTCTAGCCCCACATTTATGCACATTCATTTATACTGAAAATGTGACATTTTCCTTGAGCTAAAATAACACCTTTCCTTTGGCAGTGAGTAAGCAGAAGTTTTGCAGCGATTCCTCAAGGCAGAAGGCAGCATTAGGCATCCATTTATTGGTCATTAGCTATTTGGTGTTAAGTGATTAAAAAACTCTTCTCCCCTTGCCAAGATATAGTTCAACTCTTTGAAAAAATTAGCAAATCGTTATCTCCAAAAAGGTGTAATGCTGATTAAGCGAGGCTATTTTTCTTCTACACTGTGCTAATCACTGCCTTTCAGCCACAGACAGGCAGAACGACCTTGGATACCTGTACTGCGGCATCAGGCCCCAAATAATGCAAAAGGAAAAGCACCCTCAGGTTCATCTGAATTTTTCCTACATAGCTCCCTGTTCAGTGGAAACTGTCAAGCCCTTTCTCTCCTCCTCCCACCAGGGAGAAATCACTTGTCATAAAACTACAATAGTCATTCCAGACATTGTAGTTTTAGTTAACAACCTCTTTTATTAAATTTGGGAATATAGCATATAGCATTGGACTGGTGCTGTGGCTTTTTTTGTTCTTTTTTTAATAAATTATGGAAGCATTTTCTTTTTTGGCTTGTGTTTTCAAATTAAAATGGAAAGTGCTTTTTATTTTTTTTGTCTCAGAGGTAAAACACAAGCCTTCACATTAGAGCTCTTGCTTCTGTCAGGCTGGGTGAGTCAGCAGAGAAGTGGTGGAGAGAGCTCTCCCAGACACACCAGAGAGGGGCTGGACACTAAGGGGGCAGGGAGAGCTTTCTCTGAAATCCTGTGGCTCTCAGGTTTAAATTTAATCTGAAACCATTCAGGGCTAAATTTCACTAATTTGTGGTAAATTAGTGATTCTACAAGAGTAATTCACAGAATACCAAAGAGGAAAATTTAAGAGTCTAGAAAGGTGAGGCACTGTGTGATAAATGGAGACCTCCACATAATCCTACGTGGCAGGGAACTAGTGTTTTTGTGTTCACTACATGACAAAGCTCTGGCGTCACACACAGCATTGTTATAAAGCCACAGTTAGAATTATCAGAGGGGGAAACTCAGTTAAGAGATATATCTCTCTCAGCATCTTCAACCTCCTCTTTTTCCTACCATAAGAAGGCATCAGGTGCCTGAGTAATTCAGGTAGCTGGATAATTCGGGTACTTAGATTTTCCCAAGTAGCATTAAAACCTCTGTCAGCACTCACTGAAATGAGCTCCCTTAAGATGTGTTTGCTCACAAGCATTGCACAGCATCTTTTGTGCAATCATGACAGTATTTTTCTCTGAAGAATGAAGCAAAATTTTAACACTATCAGAGGTAGTTCCTGAAGATGAAATAAGGCAGCTTTCACACTACTGAATTCATGCTCCATGCCCAGATTGGTACATTGGATTAATGGGGCTTCAACAGAATGTCAGTATTTTACTTGACTGGAGGTTCATAATTTCTTACGCTGAGTTTCAGGGTCTGTTCTTCAACTCGCTGTAATCATAATTGGCAGTGGGAGCTGCTTTACAGATGACCCTCCTCCCAAAGTGACATTCCCGCAAATAGAACTGAGCTCAGTGTAGTTTGCAGCACTTAGGCAGAACTCTGGACTGTATCACAAAGTCTCCTTTAATGGGTTCACCTCAGTAGATGTAAAGTCCTATTGAATCTTAAAGGAAAGATGATTTGAAAGGTCTACAGACATTTTACTGATTGCCCGTCACTGAAAAGCAGCAAGTAAAATATTTGAGTGAAAGGGTCCCTTTGAGTCCCTAATCTGTAAATCTGCCAGTGTACACAGACCCTGAATATTTAAAATTAGGGTGGATTAAAGAATTTATTTCTCTTAGAAAGATGCTGTGCATGCTGCACATCTTCTGCTGTGCTGCTGGTGCCTTGTGCTTTTTTGTGACAGAATCTATTCATTTAATCCAGTCCCTTCTGATTTCGAGCTTGATAACATATGGCAAGTCATCAAACAGAAATTATTGCTAATAGATAACTGACAATCAATTTCCATTATGCCCAACAAGATGTGACTGAGCCCTTTTTTTTTCACCAAACATATTGATTCACAGGGCTGATTTCCCTGTCATTTCAAACATCTCCGTGGGATATTTCTATTGAGCTCGCTGAATGCATTTGCTGCAATGAAGCAGATGCTTATTTTCTCTCTGGCCTAAAGATTATTTATTTTGCCTTTGAGTTAATCTGAAGGCCATATACCAAAAAACCCTATCTGTTATATAAGAAAAAGTCAAATCTCAAAGGATAAACAGAGGAGGATAACACAGATTTAGTATTGAAATGGTTTAAGGTGACATCATTTCATAGCTTTTCATCCAAGCTGCAAGACATTTCTATGGGACATGAGGTTATTTGCTGGCTGGAATACAGTCAGGACAAAATGGGGCCAGAGCTCCATGGGTTGTGGATGCCTTTCCACCTTGTGCAAGTGTGTTCCAGAGGGGCTGGGGAGGTCCTGCCAAGGAGATGTCCTCTTTAGTGGGGCTGAGTGCACACAAAATGTCCAGTGGAGTTGAGAGTTGGCACAAAGGTGAATGTGCAAGGGGTCAGAACTGCTTCTTGACTAGGATTGGCTCTTGCCCTGATTCTCAGGAGGATAGCTGATGCTGAAACCAGGGAGAACAGTCATATAATGTCCCTAAAGAGTCATGGGAAGAAGAAAATAGAATAGTCTGTCCATAAGGAGCATTTGGGATGGAAAAAGATGTAGGGTGCCCACCTTGCCTCACCAGGACAACTTTCATTATCTGGAGGGTGAACACAAAACAAGGTGACAAGAGCTGCCATTATTGCCTGTGCCAACAGGACACTGAGGTATTTGCTGGAGGTATCCAGGAGAGTAGCCCAGCCCTTATCAGATGTTTAAACAACCCAAGGGTTGCTGCCATGGTATCAGAGCCACAGGTCTGCTCTGCTTGAAGTGTCTGGGGCAGGGCACAAGTGAGAGCCACATTAGTGAGACCTATGCAAAGTCCACTTTGTAAAAAGTGTAAGATTTTGACCAGCAAATCCCACAGTAAATGACATTGAAGGTGAGAGGTGAGAGGAAAATAACCCTTCCAGCAGAAGAGAATTTCACCATTTAAAAAAAATTGATTTGATCATTCTCGCCAAGTAAACCTTAGCAGTGTGTTTCTAATGGGAGTAACACTATCTCTATCCCTTCTAAAACCTACTAACAGCATTTGACTCAGTGACTCTCTTAGGGAAGTGAATTTCTCAGCTTGAGTACTTTTTAATTCTTTGAAACCTGCAAGTCATTAATTTAATCAAATGAACCATTATTCTTTAGTTCTGGGACTTAAAAAGAGGACTGATCCGTTTTTCACCCTGTCCATCAATCTTGCAAAGGAAATTACTGTAGAATTTCAATTAGAGGCTGACACACTGCTTGGCACTTTTTAGAATGATACTGGAGAAAATCACAGCAAATGTGTTTTGTAGGGATATCCTGATTGAACTGGGGGGGAGCCTCCATCACCGCAGCTGGTGAAAGCAACTGTGTCTGTGGATTGTGCCACTTTGATTTTCACCATATCCTTTATATTTGTCTTCCCAAGATTCTTCACGGAAATCTCCCACATCAATAAAATTATTCCAACATGCAGACATCAATCCAAGGACTGGAAATACCTGAGAACCACACCCAAGAATAGAGTGGGAGACTACATCATAAGCTAATTAAAAAGAGAATTGAAACAGTGGGTAGTAGATGAAAGCATGTTGGATGAGCATGATGCAATCCAGCAGTGTGCAGATCTCTGCTCTCAGGAGCACCAGGATCTTATATTCCACAGCTCTTTATCTAAAGATCCAGTTTAGGTGTCCAACAGGTAATTTATCATGTACTGTACTTCCTAAGTTGTGTTGGAAAACACCTTTATCTTGTGCATACACAACAAAGACTGAAAAGTCTTTCAGGAGTAAATAGTAACAGACACAAAACACACCTCTGATAAAAGTTCAAAACCCAGAAATGTCAAGTATATATCTTCAATGCTAGTTCTCAGGCAGTTGGAAAAGATGATGTGAAATAAGTTGAGAAAAGAAATTAAATGGTATATTTCACTTTTGTAACTGGGCTGGGTTTATATATGTATATACATATGTATGTGTGTGTACATGTATCCAGCATTGCAAAACCTAGAAGTGTTTCAAGGAGAAAGACTGGGTGGAAAAAAAATGAAGTGATGAGGAAGGACAGTAGGAGAGCTGAAGTATTAAATGGGGACTTCATAAACACCCTTGCATTGGGATGTACTGAAAATATTGCACCTAAAGTAATGCTGGCTGTGTCTCTGCTGCTGTAAATGAGTAAGGTAGGTGTTTGGTTTAAAATGTAATGCCAAACAGTAAAAGTAAAGACAGGGTGAATATGAATTAACTTAAAGTAATAAATGTGTTGTTAGGGAAAAAAAAATCTTTGTGTCTAGTGCACTAATCCATAAGAATGATGGGAAAGCAAAATAGGAGGACAGATTTATAATAGCAGAGGCTGAGAATAAGGGTCTGATGGATCCCTCTTTGGGTCCTTGTTCCCACACATGATTTGGACTGATTAAATTACGTGAAAGGCAATCTTGGGTTCCAATTCTTTGCTCCTTACCAGGACCCCAGCATGAGATACAAGGTACAAGACAGACCTGAAACTAATTTCTGCAGGAGGTGCAAAATCCTGTGAGTAAGAACAGAGTGGAGATGGAAGATGTGCTCTGAGTGGAAACAACTTCAGATGGCTTTTTCATTAATTTTCTCTCACACACTTTGAAAGGTTAACAAAAACACTTTTAATATCCATAGCTGAGTGTCCTTGGGGGAACTAGATAAGGATTTGTCCCTGGGGATACACAGAGACACATTAGTATTTCTACAGTGATTGGCAAGGTTTAGGGGCACAGGACTAGGTGTTTCTTTCATGGAAAAAGATTCTGAACTCCCTAAAAATCTACTTGGTTTGCACATTCAAAAGAAAATACATCATTAGATGTGAAATGAGACAGTGGCAAGAAGTTTCCTCTGGTTGAAACAGAACATTCATTTCAATTAGCTCTTCCTACCTCTACCAAATTATTCACATTAATAATAGTGCAGTCATAATATCTTTTTTCATATGCATATATACAGGAAGGTTCTGCTCATGGTACTCTTTGGGCTCAAGTGATCCCTTTTGGTTCCACTTGGTTTGAGCCCAAGTGATCCATTATTTTCTTTTTGCTTTGTACTGGTTTGGGAATTACTGTGGGACAATATTTTTTTGTGGGAGGCCCACAAAATATGAGAGAAGGTGCCCTTGAGAAGGATAAATCTGTCTCCCAATCCAATTCACCTTCCCAGGAGACAGAGTTTGCTGGCACATTGGCAGTGGCCAATGGGACCTTGGACACCTGGTTGCCCTCACAAACAGGCCTGGGAACAAGTAAGGAATTAGATCTGGTTTGGAGTTATGATTTACTAGATCTGACATGAAAATTGTATGAGGCTTCCCCAATAAGTGGTGGTGTCAGTTGCAGTTCCAGAATCATGGTTAGGTTGTGATTTGTGCATTAAAAAAGGAGTAGGTGTATTTTTTTAATAATATTTAACCAGAGATTGAACACAGTCCTCTGAGGCCAAGAATGTATTGATTCTGGAGCTTTTCACTGCTTTGTTTTGAATTTTTTCCAAGAGTCAGACTCCTGGGAGAAGAGATAGATCCAGAACCCCAGCAAGCATCTCCCCTGCAGATCTCAAACCATATACACAGACTAGCACCACACACAGCTACTTTATTCTCCTGCAATTTTAACAGAAACAACCAAGGGGGTTATTCTCATCACTGTGATTGAGTTACCTGAAGGAAAGCTAGCAGGTGCCTCCCATGGTCATTAGCATTTTCCTCACAGTTCAGTTCTGGGCACTGCTATGTGTTAGTCTAACATACACAGACCTCATCGTTCACTTGATTTGGACAACAATGTCTGTTATATGACAATTCTTTTCACTGCAGTGATTTTATTTTATAGAACATTACTTGGAGTGCTCATGTGAGTGGGATATTTTTAAATCACAACTGCAGCGAGTCACATTTTACATATTTCACTTTCTGAGGCTAAGACCACAACAATCTTCCTTTTCCTCTTGTGAAACGGATTGTGTTCCTCTGGTCACCTGTGCAGTCTCATCTGTTTGAGTTCGTCTCTCCTCCTTAGCACCTGGGATGCTCTAGATAAGGGTCCTCATTGAGTTGTTTGCTAATTGTCTCAAAAATAATTTGGAAAAGGTTTTGGGAAAATCTTCCCTGATAGGGTTGTATTTGCATTTTTATAGGCACATCTCATTGCTGGCTCATAGAGGTCCTGCAATTAAGAGAGCCATGCCTTTCTCTTTCCCTCTCATTTCCAGCTGGTATCCTCCCCAACGGGTCCATCCAAAGAAATACCTTTCATTAGTCCCTGTACACATGACCTGGCAATCTGGGCAATTACATCTCATCCCATTATATTATTCTAGTCTGATTGTTCCAAAGCACCAATTCAGGCTTCCTTCACACTGGCAAAGCTTTTCAGCTGTGTTTCACCAGCAAAGACCCTCTTCATGCCAAGGTCATTATGGAAAATATCAAATGTGTTCAGTCCCCAGAATGATCTTTTAAAAAACTTCATTCCAACTCAATTAGCTCCTCTTCCAGCATGATTTGCCTCATCAGTTACTTTATCCTCCTGTAGTTCACCTATTCATCCTCTTTGGCTTACCTTCTCATGCCCCACACAGCCTTGAACCCATCATTTTCCTGCAATTTAGGTAGATTAGTTCCACTGAATTTCTCTGGTTTGGAACCAAAGCAGGCTGGACAGATAGATCCCACTACTCTGCAACATTCACCTCCAGCAAGCATGTTACCTTTTTGTAATAGTTTCACATTCATCACCGCATCTTTTAATTATTCTTTCCTTCGAATTTGCCCTAATGTTTTCCATATCTTCAAGGTCAGAATTACTCCCTGCTGCCTGCTCCCTTCCCTCTCCCTGCCCACCCTCTTTTGGGCACCACATGTGTCAGTAGCTGCCTGTTTGGCACTGGAACCCTCTCTTCCTTTGCAAGTCCATGAGTGCATTTCCTGTGCCAAAACCTCTTTTCTCCAAGACAGAGGGTGCCAGATGTCCCAAAGCTCAATCATATTGGTTTCTGAATTCTTGCTACCGCCACCACAGATGTAAAGATTTCCATTTCCTATATGCGCATTCTCCACAGGAATGCTAACCTTGCCTCCATATTTTCCATCTTTCAAAGACTTATGTCAAAATAGTGACTATACTTCAGGCCATATCCCAGTGAACTCCATCTCTCTCACCATTGTGTCATAGCCTATGTCCTCAATCCTTGCTGTCTCTTTATTTACAAGAATATATTTTGTTCTAGTGTCAGAAAACAGGATCAGATTCCAAAGCAAATAATGTAGATTCGACAGTTTTTAATCAAAGTGTGAATATGAGCTAAACCAGTCCAAATTCATCTAAATTAATAATACTTAATTTTCTGGCACTTACAAATTTTGATGCTTAAGAATAGTTTGAGATATTAAATATCCTTCTTTTAATTTCTTTAAAGATTCAAAATCTCTCCTCCAGGGGCACAGAAGATCTTATTAACCAGTATTTATAGAAATTCTAGATTGGAAAGTTACTGCTTGGAATTGCCCTAATCCTGAGAGGGATTTAGGAGCTGAAGAAGCTTTCAGATGTATCCTGCATGTTCCATCCATCAGGTTTGACTCTGCAGGCTCTGCTTGGCCTATTAATTACCTCAGTCTCAATAAGCAGAGCACCTTATGAAATAATAATGATGCTCAAGCAAGCTGATGTGTTTTAACCATGTGTTTGCCAGCCTGCTGGTGCATTACCATTTATCAATAGATCCATAACTACTGCTGCTTATCCAGTACTGATTTATCAGTGATCCTTTTCTTTTAAATCCAGTTTGGAGCTGTTTTTTATGTGGCAGAAAAAAACGACAGGCATCCAAAACCAAAAGGACCGCGCTCTGCTTTATTCATAACCAGAGCAAAGAAAAAGGCCAGTTCCTCAAACCCAATTTCAGCTGAATTTGATTTATAAATAAAGAATGGCCAAAAAGAGAATTGAGTGGGGGAAAGGATTTCAAGGGAAGTGAGGGAGCAACGTCTCCCCTGAGGGCTGAGATTTCATCTGCTCCTTTTGGCAGATATCTGACAAGTGACAAACCCTGGGAAAATAGAGCTGACAGTAGGAAACGGTGAATGCAGCTTGTTAAGCAGGGGACCAAATGACACTGCTGTAATTTGCCAGCATCTATTTAAAGAAGGAGCTACAAGGACTTTGCACAGACCTTGACAGGGGACTCTGGGAGAACTGTCGTCCCCGAGTTTCCCGTCTGTTCTTTCCAAGAATGCCGTTTCCAAAGGTTGAGATTGCATTGAGTTCAGGGTGCTGAAGGCAGGCAGGGATTAGCACTGTGAGAGAGAGGTGGGAGAGGAGCATCCTGCGCTGTGCTGCTGGGGAAAGAGCAGAGGGGACAGGCAAGGGAGCGTGTTAGGAATTTCCACAGATAACCTTTCTTTCCACTACTACTCAAACCCAAAACTCTTCCTCACAATTGATGGAGGTAGTCTCCAACTCACTGCAATGTAATTGCCTGTAGCTAAAAGGGTTTCTTTCTCTTTTCTACCCCAAATTAAACTTTTATAATTTTTGTCCTTTTCTTAATCACTTTTGTCCTTTTCTCCCCATGAAAAGTGAGAGCATTGTACCCATAAAAGCAGCATGTTGCATTCATTTTATTCCCAGAAAAAAAGTGGATAATCTGTCCCTGTGGAAGAGCAGGACTTAGGGCACTCCAGCCTAGGAAGGTTCCTCTTTTCTGTTAAACAAACTGGTGTCAGCATCCAGGATCCCAGAGGCCAGGCATGAACACCCAGCAGCCCACAGCCCCCAAGGGTGCAGAGCCAGTGGTTCCTCTATGTTACACCTTCATGCTGTTGAATTCAATATCAAAAGAAGAAAACAGCTTTAAAACTAAAGAGAATACTGAGGGAAAAGGCAAGGCTCAGAAGTTGAATCACACAGGTCTGAGTACACCTGAGTATACCATCCTAAATGACTTGATTGTCCTGCCTTGGCCATTTTGTAATTGATGCTAATCCTGGAGCTGTAGTGGAAAGTATTACATGGTATGCAAATGATTCGAAAGAAATGTTGGGGTTTTTTACTGTATTAACAAGTTATGTGGGGTTTTTTTCCCTCATTCAGGCTCTGCAAGTGTTTGTTTTACAGCCAAAGAGCTTAAAAATTATATTAACCAATTTTTCCCTTTCTTCTCCTCCATTCCTTGCCACCTACCACTGAACTACTCAAAGCATTAAATTCACTTGCAGAAAATTCAGCTCTCAGTTTGGGGAAATTCTTTTCCTCCTGTTCCCCCTCACAGCAAAGGGGGAAACTGTGACTTTTAAGCTCTCTCTATAATGAAGCAAGAGGTGAAGCATCCTGAAACAGATTGAGGGACTTAGTACATGCAAACGGGTCTCAAGGTCATGCAGGTAGGGACTTGACCATCCAAACACAGAAGTCAAAAGGTTACCTCTCATCAGCTCCATCAGTACAGGTCAGCTGGAAGTTTGTTTTTCACTCCAAATTTCACATTATGAGCAAGGTTTTGAAGTCTTTCTACCCTTATACCCTGAAGGAGACTCTGAAACTGTTTTTTGCAACAGCAAAATTAGCCTGTGATTATATAACCACTGGGAAGCTAAGTCCATGGTTGTTCCCCTGAATATGATGGCATTGAAAGTATTCAAACTAATGCTTATCTCTGCACTTCTGAAATTGCTGGGATCAAAGTTCAAAATTGTAAACTCCAGCAAAAAGAGGTCGCTGTCATTTGCTTGTATAACACCTAGCAAAAGGGAAGCCTAATCCTGCTTAATCCCCTAAGATTTGCTGTTTTTCAAAAAAAAATTCATTTTTTAAGCAAATATAAATCTACACATGTAGAATGTGAAGTATCCAGTTCTGCTGGTGTGGAATGCTACAATTCCATATGAAATTGCTTAAAATGGAAGGCTATTTCAGACCAAGCTCTAACTCATTTTATATTACCCTTTATTGAAAATAAATCATACATAGACCCTCCACAGGGCTTTTAAGGTGCTAATTATAAATTTTAGCTGCAACAAGATAAGCATTGCCTCCCATTTTACAGATTGAAAAGGTGAGAAATGGATGTGAAATGAGTTTCCCTGAGATACAGAAGGAGACATTGCTGAAAAGCAATGTGAATGCAAGAATTAGGGGGCTGCTGTGAATGACAGACCAGGGACAAATTTTTAAACTCACTGTAGTAAGTGTAATGACTAACTTAATTCCTTTGCATTTGAATTTATTCTCTCTGGCTCATTAGTCCTACAGCTAACGAGCTCAGATACCTCACAGTGCCCATGGTGGGCTCTTTCAGGCCCTGATCACACCCAGGTTTCTTCAGTCCTGATTGGCAAAACATGACACTTGTCAGCAAATCCCAACCTTAGGGTAAAGCACTTTGCATATATTATCTGCAGGCAGCAAATGACACACTGAAGCAATAAAATATGTTGGGAAAAGGGAAGGAGGACAGATTTGATTTTGATTTGACAACTCCACAAGCCATCTCCCCACATGCCTTACTCCATTCCCCGTAATTTCACCACACATCCCTGGCCAAGCTCTCTCCAGGGCTCACAGATGAGTCAGTGTGGTTCCCCACAGCATGTGGCTTGTCCACATCATCTATTTTCTCCTGCTCCCCGCCTCTTTACTTGTTGTTTTACTTTGTAGGTAGTTGCTCATTCATTGATTCAAGGCATTATTAGAACAGTGATCAAATAAAAAGCCCCCAGGCATAAACATGACAAGGGAAAAAGGAGACCAGAAAAAAAAAAAGAAAAACAAAAAGGCCACAGAGAAATTTTCTAAAATTATATTATTCCAGTGGTATTGTACAATTTTTGACCTTAAGCAAAGGAAAGTTGATGACTTTAATAGAGTTTCCCCATAAAGCTCTGTCTTTCTTCTTCCTCCTAGGAAAAAAAAAAAACAACCATCCTGCTAACATATTTTTTCATTGCTATCTCTTAAGTAAGACACTTTTCCTGCCCTATCAGAATAATCAAACCTGTGATTCACAGGGCTGGCGTCAAGCTACTACCCTGGGCATGGAACAGCACTTAAAGGAAATTAATCTGAATTTTGCTTCCTATAAGGGGCATATTTTCACTTTTTTTAAAATTAAATAAGAGAAAGTAGAAAGAAGGGGGAGCAGAGGTGGATGAAGGGTGGAGCTCATTATGAAACCGCAGGGCAAAATTGGTTCACATTAGAAATGCTTCAGAGCTCAGCATTAACTTTGTTCCTTGGCAGTAAATAAGCCAGTGAGCAATAAGAAATATGTAAGTACTGCCAGGGGGTTGTAGATTGGTAGACACAGGGGTTTGTTTAATGTCTCCCTCTACATGCACATTGTAGTTGATATTAAAAATTGGATATTAGAATTTGTCTTGGACTATTCTATTTATTATTTGTGCTGTGATGGAGAATGAAATTCTGCATCCTGTGTTTTATGGGTGGTTAAACCAGATAATCTAATCAACTCTCCTGGCCCTACACACTGCACAGCTGGAAGTTGCAATAAGGATTGGAAGACACCATCTAATTACATACCAGAACAAAGCCACCACTATTGTTTCTTGCTTTGCAAGAATGCATCAAGAGGAGCGCCCTGTTGAGTCAGACAATCTACAAACACACAGTCCAGCCATGCTCTCTGCTGAAGTGTTTGCAGCTCAAGGGGAGAGAGGCAGGCCAGAGGGGAGGGACAGGTCCAGGGGATATCCTCTCTGGTGCCAGTCAGGGTGACATGCCTGGATCCTGGCTCCATTGAAGCCCTTTCCCTGATGATGCAGCAATTCACCAGACACTTCACTTTTCAACAGACACAGGATGGCTCTCCAGGGCCCCAAGGGGCTACATGTGGACTTTGGGAGGAAAGGACCCAAAACAATGACAAAGTTGGATGGACAGAAGTTGGTCTCTGCAGAGCCACCCAGGAGTCTCTGCTGCTCAGGGACCTACTGGCCAAAGGCCACCCATCCTTTTCTTTGGATTTCCAGAGGTCAGGATGCAGCCATCCTGCTGTCTTGTAGGGCTGGCTAGAGAACAGGGAGCACAGCACGGAGGGGATGGTCCCTGCTCAGGAACAGAGACATAAATCAGACAATCTCAAAGCAAGTGAATGCTGCTCAGACAGCAGAGCAGCCTTTGCTGGGGCTTTAATGTGTGCTGTCTAGCTCTTCCTGATGAATTTGGGATGCTGCCAAGTGGGTTGAGTCATTTTCTCTATGGCTATGTTTAAGTCCGTTTAGCATTGTGAAGGACACAAAAATGAGATCCAAACACTGCCAGACTCCTAATTTGGGGATTTTAGATGCTCATTCAAGGTGTATGTCCCTAATCTGAGAGCTATACCTGTCTTCTGTCCTGCAGCCTTGCCTGCAGCCCTTCTCCTGCTTTGTTTCAGTCCTACCACCTAGGAAAAGCACATTATCTATTGTCAGCTCTGCTATCACATCTAAGCAGTGACCTTTCAGAGGAGGTAACAATCTTACTGAAAGAGAAAAAAAAAGGGGGAGAAGATAATTTTTTTTTTTTTTTAAACTGATTCTATCAATTTCAGAAGTTTCACAAATGGAGATGGTATGTGCCATGTTATTAGCACTGGGAACATTGGGGTGATGGGAAGGGCTGATATTTGAAAACGTGTTTGCTCTTTTTTCTACAATGGCAATGAACACAAATTCCAGATTCTTATCCTGCTAAAGGTCAATCAACTCCAGCAAAAAAACCACAGGAATGGCCACACTATCTGACACTACTGAACACACAAGTCCTTAGGGAAAAGTAAAACTGCACAATTATATATGATGCTTTCTCTAAGCCTCCTGTGGCCTGTCTGTTTAATAAGTCCAAAGATTTCCTTTTCCAAGTATTTCTCTTGGATGTGTATGTCTGCATCCAGACTATCCCCAGGATATGAATTTAACAGGTCTACTACAACTTCTGTGAAGAACCATCTCCTCCGGCTCATTTTAAATCTGGCTGCACCTGCTATGGGGAGATTGGGCTTCCAGTCTTTGGCCCCTTTCAAAGTAGAGGGTGAACACCAGATCCCTCTCTGCCCTTTCGGGATATTTATACCCACTTCTGCTACTACTTTTTCTTCCTGGCATTTTAGTTTTGGAAACTTTTGCTCTGGCCTTTCCTCCCTACCACAGCTTTCTGAGCTGTGCCTTAAAAGATTTCAGGCAGCTTTGATTCTGTAATTTGCCTGAGATATTGGCTCCCTCCCTCAAGAGCTGATTGTATGCTCACAGCTTATTTTCTTTCCTTTTTTTAATTGTAATTATACCTCCCATAGGACAGCTGTTGTGTTTTACGTACGCAAAAGCATCCTGAAAATTTAATGTCAGCATAGCAATGGGGAATTCAGAATCTAAATGCAGCCATGCATTCATTTCCCTTCCACTCTTCATAAATTCTTACAATACAAAACCTTCCAAGTAAGTTGACTAGCTTTAAGTCACTTCTTATCAAGTCTTCCTGTATTTAGTCATCAGTCAAGAACTGTGTCCTGGTTTTTGGGGAAGGGGAAAGTCTTGTAGTGGAGGAAGGAAGGAGGCTGCTGGCTAGATTTTCCCTTCTATTTTGTTTCAAATGTCCTTTATGTTTGTGTGGCATAGAGCAGGCCTGCTTTATACCACAGGCCAGGACAAAATATGCAGTGCTATTCCTTTCCCTTTTCTCATTTGTGCAAAACCAGGGGGGTGCTACATTACCTGAAAGCAGAACAGATTTATCTGTCACTTGCAGACCTTGGCTAATGTGTGTGGCTGCTGTCCCATGAATGGTGCCTCAGAGATATAAATGTAATAGAGGCAGTACAAAGGCATGGCATTAAATCAAATGTCAACTCTGACCTTTGGAGGTCGAAGAATCAAGAGCAGGGAGTCACAGATGGGTTTTTTTCCCCCCAGGATTCTCTATACCAAGTTCAAGAAAAGCTCATGATACCTCCAGTATGTTTGCACACCATGGAGTGAGAAGGGCTTCAGCTTGCTGGATCTCAAGGAAGCTTCAGGATCTCCCTCAACCTGGCACAAGAGCACCCCTCTCCCAAGGACCCACCCAGCTGCCCCCTTGAGTAGTGAGAAGTTTGTCCTTGCTGCAAAAGGGAGGAAGGAGTCTCCAGCTGATGTGTTTTAGCTCTGAAAGTCACTCAGCTGCTTTTGCTGGACGCTGTTTTTATCAGTCTTGTGAAATTTTTCAATAAGAAACAGCAGTGCCTTGAAGGAGAAGCAGGCTGAGAAGCAGGCTGATGTTTTCAGAGCACATGCTGGAAAAGGGACTACCTTAGAAATGGGGTGGGGGGTCTTCAGTCCAAGCACATCACAGGCAGAGAGAAGTGTTGAAAGCCCTGAGCTTGCTTTAACCACCCTCTCAATCTGTCTCCTGAAACAACATGTGTTCCATGGCAGCAGCAAATCCTGAAGTACAGGAATCCGCCTCAGCAGATGCGAGAAAATGGAGAGAAATGGAACAATGTCATCCAGGAAAAACTCCAAACAAGGGGAGAGCTTGGAACTGAATTGAAGCTTGACCAAGAGAAGATCATTCCATCAGCACAGATCCCTGTTCTGTCCCACAGAACATCAATCAGTCTTAGGGGACAAACAGTGGATGCCATCTCCCACCTGGAGGGTGGCCCAGGATCAGCAGAGGTGATCCCATGGGTGACATGGCAACAGACCAGCCCTGTCGCTGCAAAGTCACTGCCATGAGGGCACAGACACACCAGGTGATGCATTTATTTCTCAGTTTTTTCCACTGCCAGATTGCTGAGCTGGTGGCGCCCAGGACAGCAAAGGAAGAGTGGAAAGGTGCCACTGGAGCCTGGGGATCACTGCTGGCACAGGCCCATGTCATTACAGCCAGTCATGAAACTGGCATCACAGAAGTATCAGAACAAGCAGAAATGTGGGATTTCCCATGAAGATTTCCCACCCAAGTACAGTGTTAATTAAGCCTGACCCTGCTTAACTTCATGAAAGAAGAGGGAGGTGTCAGGTCTTTAGGCTAAACAGATTAACAGCCAGGTAAGATATAAAATACCACACAGCCCAAGAGGGCTAACACTCAGCTTGATATTGACAGCACCTTTCAAAGCAGGTTAATTAAAGTAATGGTTTAGTTTTCTCCTTTTCATATACATTTGTTCAAAGAAAAATACTACTTTGAATATTTCCCTGTGTTTTCATTAATTATGCAACCTATTACAACAAGGAACTAATTAGGAAATATATCTGGGTTTGGAAACAAACTGCATCAGTGCATTTTCACAAAGGATTTTCATCTTCTTGAGACAAAGATCGCTTTCAGCTATAATTAAGGCTGATAAACCTGGTAAAGAGGAAATTAACAAAAATCGCAGCATGCTGAGCAGCTCAAAGGGCTTATGAAAATATACTTGTGAAAATTAAAAAAATAAAATCAATACACAAGTGAATACTCCTCATGACATTCTTAATTATACCAAGAAGTCATGGGGTTTTTATCAAATCAAGCATTCTCTCTGACTTTTTACACTTTGATGTTTCATGCCATTTAATTGCTACTAAGTGTGGAAGTCACTTTTCCATGCACATTAGGGGAAGCAGGAATCAGCCATAAATTCCTAGAAGATGGCTTGTACAAATCGTTTCCTTAATCAAGAGAACTAGGAAGCACTGCCTGATTTACTTCTCCTTATTTTTAATGCATGTTTGTCTTTTGAGAATAGGTGTCAGCACCCCAGGGCCTCCTCTCAGGTTCTGCCCTTGATTTATTCTCAAGCTCTGGGCAGATTATTTAACCTCTTTCAAACTCACTTTATCTTCCTATAAAATGGACATTGGAATTTTTTCATCTAAGTCCTGAGTTGATTCTGGCTGTAGCAAGCATTTATAATGTTCTCTGTGAACTTAGTACCATAAAAATGGCAAATATTGAAATATGAGGCTGTTTCAGACGCCACCCAGGTTCCTATGGGGACCTCCCTTTCTGTATTCTTAAATAGTGAAAGGTCTTGTGCCATATTCAACAGCACCTGGGAACTGTCCATAAAGACTAATAATCTAAATTTTGTTTGTAACCCTACAAAGTAGGTTCAGATTGAAAAGTCTCTTGAAATAAAACAACAAACAAACAAACAAACAAGCTGAAAATACAATTAGACCAATCAGACCACATGTTGTAAGTCTTAGACATGACATCTTGAGCATAACAGCAAAGGCATTCTGTTCCTGTTGATGACAAAGTGAGATACAACCATTCTCATTTCTCAGGTGAGCACTTTCTAGAAAACCATGAATCTTTCCTGTAACATTGTCAGCCTCCAGTCTCCAAATACTTATGGACTGAATTTAAAGTGTTGCAATCTTCTCCTTGTCAATTCTGTCAGAGTACTGAATGTGACACACAGGGTAAGCAAAGAGAACCTGTAAGAAGCAAGACTACTGGGATGCAGAATTACTGGGGCACTGACAAGGCCCATATGTTTAACAAGCACCTCACCTACTGAGTCATTTGTGGGGGTAACAAATGGCACTCCTACAGGGACTCATCCCCTAGATCCACAAGCCTGGGAGAATGTACAGATCTGCTTCAAATCTGATAAAAAGGATAAGTACAAGTATCACCTTACTCATAATTGTGTCTCAAATTGGTATTAGCCAGGAGATGTTGCTTTTTACCTAGAAAGATGGGTGCAGGTGGGTTCTCCGTGGATGCTATAAAGATGGATTCCCTGCTATTTCCTTAAAGAATAGCTGTTGTTTTGAGAGGAGGGTCTGTCTTGGGAACAGTAATTTGAAACTGGAAATAACATTGAACTTCCCAGTGATCCAGTTTGCTCTGTGGAAACTGTACCATTAGACAAACTAGATAACCCAGGGGACCATGAAACACCCTAAGCTTCCCAGAAGGAAGATGTGGTTATGCCAAATGCTCTCTACCAGGTCTCTCA